>NC_138127.1:111357930-111487430 GCF_964188305.1 Podarcis bocagei
GGGCCACGGCTGCTGCCCTCTTTGGATGCCTCTTTGGCAAAGGAAGGCAGAGGCACTTGCTCTCCAGCAGCGAAGGTTTGCTGTCTTTGCTTCTCTCTCTCTCTCTCTTGCTGCTTTAGGGCTTTTGCATGCACTTGTTCGCGGCGCTGCAGGGAGCCCTTTCCCTGGCCGAGTGAACTTCTCAGAAGCCGGCGGATGAAAAGAAACAACCTTTTCCAGCAGTTCTTTGTGGTTCTTTGTTGTGGGGTGGGAGGGGGTTGTAGGCGCAAAGGACGAGGCAGCTTTCTGGCGCTCCCTCGCCTGGTGCCTTCGAAGGAGGCTCCTTCGACAGCAGGGCAAGGGGCAGCTGCTTCCTGGGCAGCTGTCGTTCTCCAGACCTCCTTGAGATGCTTCGAGAGCAAAGGTCCTTTGCGAAGTGGCCTCTTTAGCAGGAAGGGTTCTGGGTGCCGGGCGGGAGGAGAGACATCGGAAACTGCGGCCCGTGCAAGTTCAGGGGCCGACAGAAAGAACTCCTGGAGCCTGAAGGTGTCTAGATTTATCTTAACGTTTGCCATTGATCTCTGAAGAATTGCTCTAGCGATGACATCTAAACACTCCTCTGTGGTTCCTGATGCCTTTTTCTGTACCAGACCCTCTCGTGCATGAAAGCTCTTCTTCTCTCCACCCCTGAACTGATGTTTTTCCCCCTCCCCAGAAAAAAACGTGAGCATTTTATAAAGCTGACGGAGAAGTTTTAGCACCAGAACACGCTGTTTTGAGTGGCATTGTTCTAATTAATGTAGATTAGCATTTGCTCACCTTTTTGATGCTCCCTTTTCAGGTTGGATTTCTGCTCTTTTTTTAATTGGAAGCTAGAGTCTCCCGGCCACCCTTTTCCGATGAAATATAGCTAGTCTGGTGAGTTCCATCAAAAGGGAGGCTGACATATGTGACTCTCAAAACGGCTTTTGCTCTGTTCCCTAAAGATGGATGGAGTGCCTCTGCCCAGGCTGAGTGGCAGAGGCCATGATCCAGGCCCTTTAGGGTGGAGTGGGGAGTCTGTGCTCTCCTCCTGGCTGATTGCTTGGATAAGGGGCAGCAGCCTTCTCCCTCCCTGATATTACGGGGGGGGGGGGTCCACAGCCATGTCTCTCTCTCCTCCCCCCTCCCCTTCAGCTGGGCTAACAGAAGTTTTGGGAAAGGAATGAATCTGGGGAAACAGCCACTATGACACCTGGGGAGTCCAGGGCACCAAGGTGGTTTCCAAATTTGACCCAAGTTTTATATGTTTGTTACCTGATTTAGGGCACAGATGCCCCTTCAAGCCTGTGCGCAAAAATAAAAATAAAATAAATAAAATAAAAGGTTGCCATTTGAAAAACATAATGCACACTCCTCAGAAATGTAAAAGCATTAATAAAGGCAGCAGCAATTAATATAAAGCAGAATGTAATAATTTCTTGAAATGAGGTTGCTCTTATTTCCTGGAAAGAGTCTCGTAAGTGACTTCACCCTTAGGCTGTGTTTTTGTGGGGTGCATGTGTCTGTGCATTGCACAGATATAGAACCCCCCAACGTATGAGATGCAGAATGGCCTTGGGGCTCTGTCTGGGGGCTCTGCTGACCCACTGCCTGTTTCCGTGCCCCATAGCGATTGGCAGGGCAGCCAATGCCTAGATGACCCCTGGGCTCCCTCCTGACTCGGCAGTGATTCTGCAAGTGAGGCAGGCAAGTGTTTGATGGCACAACAGGTGCTAGGACATTGGCCGGTCAAGGGACACGCTCCCCCCAGGCTCCCCTTTCAAAGGGGTGGGGGCAACTTCCGCGCAGCAAGTGGGACGTTTATTTGGATGGGGCAAGCAGACGGGAACTCCTTCAGGTGTGTGGGCCTGAGCTGCCTGCTCACGTAAGCACCTCCGTCTCCTAGGCAAGCGCAGGGTTGAATCCAGCCTGGGTGCCTGATGCCTCCCGAGTGGGTGGAGACTTGGCAATGGAGACTGGTGGAGGGGCAGGCTCTGGTGGTATGGGAGGGGCCCCCATGGCTGGAGGCAAGGCTGGCACTGAGCACCTCAGACAGTAGGAAGGACCAGGGAGGGATGACATGGCAGCAACCCACTGGGTCCCTCCCTTGGCTTGGATTCCTTGCCCACTGTGACCCCTTCACAGAGCTGGAAGAGAACCCCCAGGGGTCATCTAGTCCAACCCCGCAATGCAGGTGCTCAGCCTGGGAGTCATTTTGGACTCACAGCTGTCCATGGAGGCGCAGGTCAATTCTGTGTCCAGGGCGGCTGTCTACCAGCTCCATCTGGTACGCAGGATGAGACCCTCCCTGCCTGCGGACTGTCTGGCCAGAGTGGTGCATGCTCTGGTTATCTCCTGCTTGGACTACCGCAATGCGCTCTACGTGGGGCTACCTTTGAAGGTGACCAGGAAACTACAACTAATCCACAATGCGGCAGCCAGACTGGGGACTGGGACCACATAACACCGGTCTTGAAAGACCTACATTGTCTCCCAGTACGTTTCCGAGCACAAGACAAAGTGTTGGTGCTGACCTTGAAAGCCCTAAATGGCCTCGGTCCTGTATACCTGAAGGAGCGTCCCCACCCCCATCGTTCTGCCCGGACACTGAGGTCCAGCTCCAAGGGCCTTCTGGCAGTTCACTCCCTGCGAGAAGCCAAGTTACAGGGAATCAGGTAGAGGGCCTTCTCAGTGGTGGCGCCCGCCCTGTGGAAAGCCTCCCATCAGATGTCAAGGAAATAAACAACTATCTGACTTTTAGAAGACATCTGAAGGCAGCCTTGTTTAGGGAAGCTTTTAACGTTTGATGTTTTATTGTGTTCTTAATGTTCTGTTGGGATCTGCCCAGAGTGGCTGGGGAAACCCAGCCAGATGTGTGGGGTATAAACTATTGTTGATATTGTTATTTTTAACATTTCTCAAGGCCCGCATACAGCCTCCCATAACCTGCTGGGTCCCTCTGCAGGGCCACCAACCAGCAGCTCCTCAAGCTCCTCCTCCCAGCCCTCATGCAGATCCGACCACCCTGTCCAGGGCTTCTTCTCAGGGATCATGACTCGAACCCATTGCCCCTGTTGCCACCTGGAGGGGCGCTCTTGCGCTACAGTGCAAGGACCATTTGCGATATCAGGGTTTGAGCAGGAAAGCCACGTGACTTGCTGTGATGGAGAATGAAGCAGTCTGTTCACCCTGAGTGGCTTGGTGCCATCGTGAGTGCAGAGCAGAGAGGCGAATTGTTGCTTCCTGGCACCGGGCACTCTCCTGGTCCTGCAGCCAAGGGTTGCATTAGCCTGCATGCGCCTGTTCTGCTCCTGTTTGCAAGTGCACCCACTTTTGATCTGTTCCCGCCTCCCCTCCCTGGAACAGCGTGCTCAGTTTTGCCTCTGCCGCCAGAGCTTTCTGTATAATTCACGCCCCGACTAATTCAGGAGGGAAATGCCACCGCGTGCTTTGAGACTGTGGCAACGGGAGGCGCAGAAAGCCTCTGTCATCTTGCCATCTTCTTGCCTGGTGCTGTTCTGGCCCAGTGAGCAGAGCCACCGGCGGTGAGGGATCCGGCCCAGTTTTGTCCTGTGGAGTCTTTGGGTGTCTCTGACATCTCTGCAAAGAGCAAAAGGAAGTTGCCTCTGGAAACGCAAAAGTGCTGTTTGCCTCCTCTCATCCTTTGAGACAGAAATGAGGTCAGGAGGAGTGCTGCCACCACTGAGCTGGGCAAGGGAAGCTGAAACGGGAGGAAAAAGAAAAAAACTGGTTTTCCCTCCCCTCCCCACCAAAATTTGCTGCCTCCGGGTTACTAAAAACTGCCCTGAGTGCAGTGTTCCATGGGCTTTCTTTTCTCTAATCTCTTTCTCTCTCCTCCTTTTCATTTTCTTTTTTTTTGTGTTAGAAATATCCAGCACCAATTTCTAACCTCTTGGCAGCAGTGTCATCCAACACTGGGTTCTGTGTGTGGGCACCTTCGCTGCCATACCAGGGCAAACTTGAAGTAGGCTTGATAATCTGGACGGACAGACGGAGCCGTCGCTCAGAGGCCTGGCTGCTCTTCTGTTCTCTTCTCAAGGCTGCTGCTGGCTGAGGGGTCCTGCTGTTCAGCTCAGTCAAGCAGCCAGTTGCACTCTCATCGAATCATAGAACTGTAGAGCTGGAAGGGACCCCAAGGGTCATTTAGTCCAACCCCCTAAAATGCAGGAATCTCAACTAAAACATTCGTGACAGATGGCCATCCAACCTCTGCTTTAAAAAGTCCAAGGAAAGAATCTTTGACGGTGTGCTGGGCCCGGGGGTAACCCGTGAAACGCAGTCCAGGTCCGGTCCAGAATCCAAAGGTTCTGCTGAGAGACAGTCCGAGGAAAAAATCCTTAAATAAGAGACACGGGGGAATGATTAATGGACTTCAATGTCTGTACACTAATGCGCAAAGCATGGGAAATAAACAAGATGAGCTTGAGCTCTTGGTACAGCAAACTAAATATGACATAATAGGCATCACTGAAACCTGGTGGGATAAGTCCTACGATTGGAATGTAATAATGGGGGGATACAATCTATTTCAGAGAAACAGACCAGACAAGAAAGGAGGAGGAGTGGCGTTATATGTCAGGGATGTGTATACCTGTGAAGAGATCCAAGATTTAGAACCTCAAAGCCAATGTGAGAGCATTTGGGTCAAAATTAAGGGAGAGAAGAATAACAGAGACCTCATTGTGGGAGTTTACTATAGATCCCCAAGCCAAACGGAGGACATAGATGATGCCTTCCTGGAACAGATGGCCAAGCATGCAAAAGGAAGGGAGATAGTAGTAATGGGGGACTTCAATTACCCGGATATTTGTTGGACGTCAAACTCAGCCAAGAGCATAAGGTCAAACAGATTCCTCACTGGCCTTGCAGACAACTTCATTGTCCAGAAAGTGGGAGAAGCAACAAGAGGAACAGCCATTTTAGATCTGGTCCTAACCAATGTTGATGACCTGGTTAGTGGGGTAGAAGTGGAAGGATCATTAGGCGCGAGTGATCATGCTCTTCTGAAGTTTACTATACAGCGGAAAGGAGCAGCCAAGCATACTAGGACTCAATTTCTTGACTTTAAGAAAGCCGACTTCATAAAACTTAGGGAAGTGCTGGGTGAGATCCCATGGACAGCAATACTAAAAGGAAAGGGAGTTCATGATGGCTGGGAGTTTGTTAAGAGGGAGATAGTAAAAGCACAACGTCAGGCAATACCAATGAGACGGAAACATGGAAGGTGCCTAAAGAAGCCAGGGTGGCTATCTAAAGAACTTTTAACTGAATTAAGATTAAAAAAGGATGTGTACAAAAAATGGAAAAGGGGGGAAACCACCAAAGAGGAATTCAAACAAATAGCCAGCACGTGTAGACACAAAGTCAGAAAAGCTAAAGCACAGAATGAACTCAGGCTTGCTAGAGAGGTTAAAAGCAACAAAAAAGGCTTTTATGGGTATGTTCGTAGCAAAAGGAAGAACAAAGAAACAGTGGGGTCACTCAGAGGAGAAGATGGTGAAATGCAAACAGGGGACACAGAAAGGGCTGAACTCCTCAATGCCTTCTTTGCCTCAGTCTTCTCCGATAAAGAAAACAATGCCCGACCTGAAGAATTTGGAGCAAATGATTCAGCAAAGGAAACACAGCCCAGAATAACTAAGGAGACAGTACAAGAATATTTGGCTAGTTTAGATGTATTCAAGTCTCCAGGGCCAGATGAACTGCATCCAAGAGTATTAAAAGAACTGGCAGATGTGATCTCAGAACCACTGGCAGTCATCTTCGAGAAATCCTGGAGAACAGGCGAAGTCCCGGCAGACTGGAGGAGGGCAAATGTTGTCCCTATTTTCAAAAAGGGGAAAAGAGAGGACCCAAATAATTACCGCCCAGTCAGTCTGACATCAATAGCAGGGAAGATTCTGGAGCAGATCATTAAGCAAACAGTCTGTGAGCACCTAGAAAGGAATGCTGTGATCACCAATAGTCAGCATGGATTTCTGAAAAATAAGTCATGTCAGACTAACCTGATCTCATTTTTTGACAGAATTACAAGCCTGGTAGATGAAGGGAACTCAGTGGATATAGCCTACCTTGATTTCAGTAAGGCATTTGACAAGGTGCCCCATGATATTCTTGTAAAGAAGCTGGTAAAATGCGGTCTTGACTCTGCTACCACTCAGTGGATTTGTAACTGGCTGACTGACCGAACCCAAAGGGTGCTCATCAATGGTTCCTCTTCATCCTGGAGAAGAGTGACTAGTGGGGTGCCACAGGGTTCTGTCTTGGGCCCGGTCTTATTTAACATCTTTATCAACGACTTGGATGATGGACTCAAGGGCATCCTGATCAAATTTGCAGATGACACCAAACTGGGAGGGGTGGCTAACACCCCAGAGGACAGGATCACACTTCAAAACGACCTTGACAGATTAGAGAACTGGGCCAAAACAAACAAGATGAATTTTAACAGGGAGAAATGTAAAGTATTGCACTTGGGCAAAAAAAATGAGAGGCACAAATACAAGATGGGTGACACCTGGCTTGAGAGCAGTACATGTGAAAAGGATCTAGGAGTCTTGGTTGACCACAAACTTGACATGAGCCAACAGTGTGACGCGGCAGCTAAAAAAGCCAATGCAATTCTGGGCTGCATCAATAGGAGTATAGCATCTAGATCAAGGGAAGTAATAGTGCCACTGTATTCTGCTCTGGTCAGACCACACCTGGAGTACTGTGTCCAGTTCTGGGCACCACAATTCAAGAAGGACACTGACAAACTGGAACGTGTCCAGAGGAGGGCAACCAAAATGGTCAAAGGCCTGGAAACGATGCCTTATGAGGAACGGCTAAGGGAGCTGGGCATGTTTAGCCTGGAGAAGAGGAGGTTAAGGGGTGATATGATAGCCATGTTCAAATATATAAAAGGATGTCACATAGAGGAGGGAGAAAGGTTGTTTTCTGCTGCTCCAGAGAAGCGGACACGGAGCAATGGATCCAAACTACAAGAAAGAAGATTCCACCTAAACATTAGGAAGAACTTCCTGACAGTAAGAGCTGTTCGACAGTGGAATTTGCTGCCAAGGAGTGTGGTGGAGTCTCCTACTTTGGAGGTCTTTAAGCAGAGGCTTGACAACCATATGTCAGGAGTGCTCTGATGGTGTTTCCTGCTTGGCAGGGGGTTGGACTCGATGGCCCTTGTGGTCTCTTCCAACTCTATGATTCTATGATTCTATGATTCTATGACAGGCCAAGGCAGGAATCCGGGCAAGGGCAGGCACAGGATGACAGGCAGGTTCTGGCAAACATTGCTCCCACAAACTGGGGCGGGGTCTGACAGCCTTTTATCTTTGTTGGGGTAGCAGCCGG
This sequence comes from Podarcis bocagei, assembly GCF_964188305.1. Lineage (NCBI taxonomy): Eukaryota > Metazoa > Chordata > Lepidosauria > Squamata > Lacertidae > Podarcis > Podarcis bocagei. Next base: position 111,365,299 of record NC_138127.1, read on the forward strand.
TCCTGATCCCCCGGCGACTCACCTCCCTGTTTTGCCCAAAGGCGAGCACTCCTCCTGCGAGTACTCAGGTCTCTCCTTCTCTCAGACCTCAGTCTCTGCAGCTCGGGAGACGTTGGTGGGTTACTAGACCCAGGGGCCGCCTCAGCCTCCCCTGACCCAACCGGTAGTGGAGCAGCTGTAAGTGATGGCCCAGCTGGAGGCAACGAGGGAATCCCCGCATCTGGAGCCAGGGCAGGATCAGGCCCCTGACTCGGCCCAGCTGGTGTTTGCTGCAGGGGAACCTGTGCAGACTGGGGCTCTTCAGGATCAGGCCCCAGACTTGATTCAGATGATGCCTGAGGCAAAGGATCCGGTGCAGACTGAGACTCCTCCGGTTCCGAGTTTGAGTCCCAGGCCATCGCAGACAGATTAGTCTTTGTACCCTTCCATGGGGCAGAGGCAGGGGCTTAGTGATAAGTGTGTGACACAGCCCCCTTTTGACTATGTTTTCATTTTTATAGGCCCCCGTACCAACTGGAGCAAGGAAATAATTCCTCCACACACCCACACCCATCCTTCCCTACACCACAGCAGCATTATTTTGCTACAAATTGGAAATTGAAGGCAGCAGAGTACAAAAGCACATTGCCCCCCTCCCTGTTTTTTTTTTTTTTTAATTCTGCTGCCCTTAGTGCAGTTGCTTCATCAAGAGATGTGGGACAGCGAGAGGGTCTAGCCTGCGGAAGAAGGGCTTTCTCCCTGCTGCCTGGGATTCTTGCAGACCTTGGGGACCACTGGGGTGGGGGAAGAGAAGGATGTTGTTTGACAAGCACACAGAGTGCAACGAGATTGAGTGTTTGGGGTGGTGGGGAGGTTCGGTTAATTTCATAGTGTTGCAGGAATTTATGCATAGGTTGGGGGGGGTTGCCCCTCCAGCAGATATCCTGCACATGCAGCCCACTACCAAAATCAGCACAATCACTTTTGTGATTTGTCCCCACAAAACACTTCCTCACAGTTTCTTCCTATCTATTCAAAGGGCCTCTGCTGCACGATACCAAATGTAAGAATTCACTGATCAATGTGTCTATGTACTGGCTCACGGGGAAACTTCAGAAATTCCTATAGACATGTGAGCTCAGCTGCTCAGCAGCCCCTCTGCCTGAGTGATAATCCCTGGCCTCCTGACACCTGAGTGCCAGACAGGTAGCCATTCCAGAAATAACAAACCCAGATGAAGACAAAAGGGAGTGATGAACTTGGCTGGGAAACAGAGAAATGTAAATATCTTTTTTGTTACACTTGTTGTTGTTTTTTAAATGATATTTATTAAAGTTTCAGAAAAGGTTACAAAAAAAGAAAAAGAAAAATAAATAAAATACAAAATACAGAAAAATAAAAACACTTAAAAACAAATCAATCTTTCCATGTCTTGTCTTTCATTTACTTGTTTCCCTGACCTCCTCACACCTCCCTTTTTTGTATTCCAGTTCAGTTAGTTAATTCAGCAAATCCTTTCCCTCTTTGTTTTTATCCTAATCCTTTAACTTAATATATTGTAACTTTAGATTCTCACCTGTTAACAAACCATTTTTACATACTCCTTTGTAACAGTGCTGCTAAAACCACTTAACTTCATTCTGACATCATTCTAACATTCATTAATTTTGCAGTATTTCTGTAAATAGTCTTTAAATTTCTTCCAATCTTCTTCCACCGACTCTTCTCCCTGGCCTCGGATTCTGCCAGTCATTTCCGCCAGTTCCATGTAGTCCATCACCTTCATCTGCCATTCTTCCCGGGTGGGTAGATCTTGTGTCTTCCAATACTTCGCGATGAGTATTCTTGCTGCTGTTGTGGCATACATAAAGAAAGTTCTATCCTTCTTTGGCACCAATTGGCCGACCACGCCCAGGAGAAAGGCCTCTGGTTTCATCTTTTTTGTTCCACTTGATGGGTGTTTGATGGAGGGCCAGGGGAACCATGGGGCAGGGTCCAGGATGCTCAGATTACTGCCACCAGACCTCCCCTTTCATGGTGTAACCATGATGTCATATCTGGTGTCCTTGGTTTTTGTCCAAGGGAGCCCTCAGATTTCTCTGTTAACAGTTGTACATAGGTTGTACATTGACAATAAAAGTATTATTATTATTATTATTATTATTATTATTATTATTATTATTATTATTTCAAGCTTTGCTGGGTGACAGCTTGAGGCAGCTGCAGACAAGCAGGTTTCTGGTTGCCTATTGAATGTTCTGAGCCTTGTGTGTTTGGTGGAAACCACAGGATGGAAGAAGGATGCTCTTATGCTGCTCAGGTCCCGCTTGCAAACTTTTCATGGATGCAACTGGTTGGCCTCTGTGAGAAGAGAGTGCTGGACTAGGTGGGTCTTTGGCCTGATCCAGCAGCCTCTTCGGATGTCCTTACTCCAGTCCCAGAAGGGCAAGTGAACTTCTGCACCTGGCTACTCACTCTGCAAACAGCTGTGCTTCCCTCTCTCCCTTGCACAAGGTAGCGACTGGCCTGTGAAACTTCGAGAGGAACTGGACTGAACAGGAGGAATTTGCTGAGTTGCCTAACAGAGGGAGCAGAGAGAGGCTTGGTCTGCTGACGGCAGGGATTTTGTCGTTGCTTTTTGGTAGTATGCAGCTGGACCCAAACTGTGGAATCGGGAAAAGAATTGTGCAGCTGGGAAGCTGATAATATGCAGCTGGTAAAATGCAGGACAGGACTTGGCATGTGTGTTTGTTGAGCACTTGAATGACTGGCACTGCCAGGGACAGCTTGCACACAAATTATAGCAAGGTAGAAGGCACTCGGTTGTATTCTCGTCATTTCACAGTTGGCTTTTGTTTGTTTGCGAGCTGCCTCCAAGCTGCTGAAATGAAAGGCGGTTGTAACAGATACCATATTTTTTGCTCTTTAAGACGCACCAGACCATAAGACGCACCTAGTTATTGGAAGAGGAAAACAAGAAAAAAATATATTCCGAATCCCAGAAGCCAGGACAGCAAGCGGGATCGCTGCGCAGCAATCCCGCTTGCTGTCCTGGCTTATGGGATAGCCGCGCACAGCCTCTCCCGGGCAAAGGGAACCTTCATCCCCTGCCCAGGAGAGGCTGTGCGTGGCTAAGGCCAAGGGCAGCCCTTCTCCCTCCTTAGGGAAAAGCCACGAAGAGCCGCACACACGCTCCACGCGGCTCTTTAAAGGGAGTGCTGAACAGAGCCTCCCGCCTGCATTCGCGCCATAAGAAGCACACACATTCTCCCTTACTTTTTAGGAGGGGGAAAGTGCGTCTTATGGAGCGAAAAATACGGTAGATTGATGAAGATGTCGCCCCAGTGTGTGGCATCTGTGGAAAAGGCGAGCGCCATACAAAGGATCATTAGGAAAGGAATTGAAAATTGGACTGCCAACATCACCCTGCCGTTATACCAGTCTATGATTCAGCCACACTTAGTCTATGATTCAGCTCACCTCCCAAAGGAGATTGTAGAGTTGGAAAAGGTTCGGAAAAGGCCCACCGAGATGACCCAGGGGAGACAGCAGCTCCCCTGTCAGGAAAAGTTGCAGCGCCTGGGACTTCTTAGGTTAGAGAAAAGGGGAGTCAGAGGCAACATGACAGAAGTTTATAACACTGTGAAGAATTTTATAATTGAAGAAGAATGGACTACTTAAAAAAAATGTTATAGTCAAATGAAATCGCAGGCAGGATTTGAGCCAGAAGCGGAAAATGGTAAAATGTTGGTAAATAGAGAAACTTTTTTCTGACAGATGCAGTAGAAAAGATTTGAGTACAAACACTGCGGAGGTGGGAGTGGGAAGTCAGTTTATGAAACAATGCAATTATTTGAAATGAGGATCATTGTGAAAATGTTTGGAAAATCTAATAAAAAATTATACCACAAAAAAGGAAGTGGGGGGGGGGCAGAGTCTCCAGCCAGCTGCTGCCCCCGAAGAGTCCGTGGTTGGTTTTCCTCCAGCCCTGCACCACCTCTTGGTCTTTGGCCATAACCCACCATAAAACCTTTCTGTTTCAGCCCTTCACGGCCCCTCGCGAACATGAATGATGCCATGGTGACCCACATGTCCTCCGGAGCCCCGACTCCAACGAAAAGGTAGGGATGTGCACTCTGTGAGGGGTGGGAGATGGGGGGCTCCTCTGAGGGCACTGCAGAGAGAAGGTGGCTGATGAAGGAGCAGAGATGCAGCTCCTGCTCTGAGCGTTCTGGATATTGCTAAAACCAGGTTTGATTCCTGGTGGTGTCTCATGCTTGAGGTTTCCCCCCACAGTGCATTTGATCCATTTCTCTCCACCTGGAGGAGGCACTGGGGTTCCCTGCCAGCTGGGACCAGCCCTTCTCTCTCTCCCCACCCAAAACACCACCCTTCAGGTCTGAATTCCTTCCCCCACCCCCATGACCCGCTGTGCAGAACCTGAAATAAGTTCATTTCCCAAACGTCAGGAGGCAACTGAGGAGGATAAAACCACAACTGATGGCTGGAGAGATCTGATTTGGCGTTCCCCATTGACTCTCTGAAGAGCTTCCCTTCTTTCTTAGGCAAAGATGAATTTGAGTCTTCTTTTTAAGTTCCTTTCGCTTGTTTTTTAATCATTAGTTTTCTCTCCTTTTTGTCTCATGCATGTAAAGGCTACGTTTGTTTTGATCTTGTCCCTTAAGTGAGTTTAATGTAGTCATAGCTCGGGTTGAAGTAGCTTCAGGATGAGTATTTTCGGGTCGGGTCCTGCGGCAACCCAGAAGTAACTGAGTGCATTACTTCTGGGTTTTGCCGCTCGCGCATGCGCAGACGCTCAAAATGACGTCACACGCATGCGCGGAAGCGGCGAATCGCGACACGTGCAGATGCACGTTGCGTTCGCTTCAGGATGCGAACGGGCCTCCAGAATGGATCCCGTTCGCATCCAGAGGTACCAGAGGTACTAATTATAATTGTAGAAGGATTATCCTGACTGGGATGAGCGGTGCTTGTCTCTTACCTGGCCCAGGGAGCTACCTTAGACTAAGCAGGGACCATTCTCCCATTGGGTTTGAGCTGGCTTTGAAGACTTCTTAAGGGCACAGTGGAAAGGAAAAGAAAGAGGGGAACCTACTGACCAGGCAACGCTCTCGAGTGGGCATTATCTGGAGCTCTAGGAAGGGGCTGGCTCTGGGAGTAACATCTCCATCTTCCACTGCTCCAGCTTCTCCGTGCCTGGAGGAGGCGGCAGAGTCAGGAAGAGAAGGCGCAGGAGCAGCTGCAATTGGGCAACATCAGAGAGGGCACAAGCCTGGCAGGACCAAGCCAGAACTGGCCCTAAGCTAAGGCACACATCGTTTGGCGCTCTCAGAGGGCTCGCACGTGGCTGAAGGCTGCTCTCCTCTCCTCTGGTTTCCAGCATCGCTGCCAAGCCTAGCCACTATCGCTAGTAGCCATGAGGAACCATTACCCTCCATGAATTTGCCCCATCCTCTTTCAAAGCCACCCAGTCGGGGTCAGAGGAAGCGAGAGGCACCTGTCCCTGCCAGAGCGGCTCTTGCTAAGCAGCTATGCCTTCAGCAGTCCTCCACCGACTTGCCCTGCCTGTGCCATGTTCTCACATCAGTTTTGCAGTTTTCACCTCCAGGGTTGAGGAACGAGAATGTTCTGTAAGAAGCACACACTTGAACATTCAAGCAGCTCCTGAGCTCTCTGTTTCGTGTAGGTTTCCTGCTGTCTCTTTCAGGATTCAGGTGGAGGAATGTGTTGGTGGAGCAAGTTTCTTCTCCTTCTTCCTCTCTCCCGCGTGTTCCTCTGCAGCTGCCCCCTTCCCATATATCACAGGCTGCTTTTCTGACATTTCCAGACAAGAGGGTCCGGATTCTCCTTGCCTCCTCTGCCCAATTGCACATTTTATTAGAAGCCTTGAAGCTCTGATGCCCACATGCCTCTGTCTCTTTTGATCTGGGCCAGAGGGAGGCCTGCTGAGATATGCCGCCTTGTGAGCAAAGCACAGCCTCCTTCCACAGACGCAACCTGAGTTGGGGTGGAGCTGGAGCCCACGGCCTCGTAAACGGGAGTCTAGCCAGACCATAACGCATCCAGCAGCTCGCTTTGTGTTTGCTCTGCCCGTAAAGTGATGTCACGGTGAGTGTTACAAGCCCTGGTTACGACCGTGTTGCTCCAGAGTGGGGGGCACAAAGACAGGTCATGGCCTTTTCTACTCCAGGACCAGAAAACCGGTAGCGGAGCCTCGGGCATCCTGCTCTGTCTTACGAGAGAGGGAGAAACCATTTGGGCAAGGAGACTTAAAACAGTCTTGAGAAATGTAACACATGAAGATCAGACAGGATTTCTACCCACAAGGCAACTGAGGGATAATGTGAGACCAGTGCTGAATGTTACTGGATATTTTGAAAAGTGTGGAGATAAACAGATAGCAGTGAGTTTCTTTAGATGCTGAAAAAGCCTTTGAACTGCCTTTCTCACAATCTGACCCACGAGTTCTAGTCTTATGAAAGAGGGAGAAACACTCTTTCCATTTTCTCAATGCCATTCACAATTTTATTTACCTCTGCAATGCCCCCCCCCCCTTACTCACCTTTTCTCTCTCCCCAAGAGCTCGCAAAGTTGTAACTTTTCCTCATGGGGCGGATGCTTCATTTCGCTTGGTCATTTTGGTTTTCCCTTTCTGAACCTTTAATTCAAGCCTCTTCGCTTGGGGGGACACCGGCTTTTGGGAGCTTGTTCCTCTGCCACCCTGAAGTTCATCAGGGGGGGGGGAGTCATTGGCTTGCATTGCTTTTGTCCTTGCTTTTATTATGTATTTTGTATTTTTATCTTGTATTTTTATGCTGTGAACTGCCCTGAGATTTACAGATGGAGCACGGTATACAAATTTTAATCATCATCATCAGGGTGAAACATGTTACAGATAGGTAGCCGTGTTGGTCTGCCATAGTCAAAATAAAAAAATTCCTTCCAGTAGCACCTTAAAGACCAACTAAGTTAGTTCTTGGTATGAGCTTTCGTGTGCATGCACACTTCTTCAGATACACTGAAACAGAAGTTGCCAGATCCTTCTATATAGTGAGAAGGTGGGGAGGGGTATTACTCAGAAGGGTGGTGGGAATGGGAGATTGGCAGATAGCTGAGATGAGCCTGTTGACGACTCTTAACGACTGCAATAGGTCTTACAGGCAAAATAAAAAAATTCCTTCCAGTAGCACCTTAAAGACCAACTAAGTTAGTTCTTGGTATGAGCTTTTGTGTGCATCTGAAGTATCTGAAGAAGTGTGCATGCACACGAAAGCTCATACCAAAAACTAACTTAGTTGGTCTTTAAGGTGCTACTGGAAGGATTTTTTTTATTTAGGGTGAAACATGTCAGCACACAACCACTAAGTTAAAACCCAGCCCGTTACTAAAAAAAAAAGGCTCCCTGGACAAGTGAAAAGTCCTCCATCTGTTGCTGAAAAGGCATCAAAGTTTAACGTCTGGGTGGGGAAGATGACAAGCCACATGCCCCCTTGGCAAACATTCACCCAGCTCAGCAGCAGCCTTGCTCCCTCCAGGGGATCCTTCCTCCTCCTCCTCCTCCTCCTCCTCTTTTGTCTTGCTCAAGATGGGCCCTTGCCTCCTGGAAGGCCCCCCATGAATCTTACAGGGAGGGGGGCCTCCTTGTTTATGACTTTCCACTGCCGCTAAGCCCAGCTTTATGGCGAGGCCATAAAACACTGCAAGCAGCGATTGAAGTCAGCTTGGAGGTGTAATGCCTTTAAAGCATGATGGGGTCAGAGGTGAGCCTTGTAAATAGTCTCATGCCATAAAAGTAATTGGGGAAAGGGAGGCGCTCCAAATGGGAGAACAGTCTTTGTGCCCCGGTGGGAGAGAGGAGGCTGTGTCTAGGGCAGCCGCTTTGGTGCACCCCAGGAATAGCTGGAACTACAACTCCCATCACCCCTGACCATACTGCCTGGGGCTGATGGGAGCTGTCCTCCAGCAACATGTGTGGGGCACCAGGTTGGGGAAGTCTGGCTTAGAGCAGACAGAAGAAGCGCCGGCTGGATCAGGCCAGTTCCCCAGCTAGTCCAGTATCCTGTGGACGACCAGATGAGTCCATGGGTTTGAGCCCAGGAGACCCTCTCCCCTCCTGTGGCTTCCAGCGCCTGGGATTCAGAAGCCTTGCTGCCTCTGACAGTGGAGGGAGAGCAGAGCCCTCCTGGCTAGGAGCCAGCGATATCCCTCCCCCCCTCCTCCTCCATGAAATTATCCAATCTCCGTTTAAAGCCATCTAAGGGACACTGGTTGCGCTGTGGGTTAAACCACAGAGCCCAGGGCTTGCCGATCAGAAGGTCGGCGGTTTGAATCCCCACAACAGGGTGAGCTCCCGTTGCTCGGTCCCTGCTCCTGCCAACTTAGCAGTTTGAAAGCACGTCAAAGTACAAGTAGATTTATAGGTACCACTCCGGCGGGAAGGTAAACGGCATTTCTGTGCGCTGCTCTGGTTCACCAGAAGTGGCTGAGTTATGCTGGCCACATGAAGCTGTACGCCGGCTCCTTCGGCCTATATAGCGAGATGAGCACCGCAACCCCAGAGTCGTCCACGACTGGACCTAACAGTCCGGGGTCCCTTTACCTTTAAATTGGTAGCGTCCTGTGGGCTGTGCACTGCATGAAGAAGGACGTCAATGCAAGAAGACTCTTGAGAGTCCCATGGACTGCAAGAAGATCCAATCTCTCCATTCTGAAGGAAATCAGCCCTGAGAGCTCACTGGAAGGACAGATCCTGAAGCTGAGACTCCAATACTTTGGCCACCTCATGAGAAGAGAAGACTCCCTGGAAAAGACTCTGATGTTGGGAAAGATGGAGGGCAGAAGGAGAAGGGGAAGACAGAGCGGCTGCTCTTTGCCTGCAGGTGCTAGGTGATGCCGATCAGAAGGCCGGCGGTTTGAATCCCCCGTGAAGGGGTGAGCTCCCGTTGCTCAGTCCCTGCTCCTGCCGACCTAGCAGTTTGAAAGCACGTCAAAGTGCAGATAGAAAAATAGGTACCACTCCAGCGGGAAGGTAAACGGTGTTTCCGTGCGCTGCTCTGGTTCACCAGAAGCGGCTTAGTCAGGCTGGCCACATGACCAGCTGTACGCCAGCTCCCTCGGCCAATAAAGTGAGATAAGTGCCGCAGAGTCCCCAGTCGGCCACGACTGGACCTAATGGCCAGGGGTCCCCTTTACCTTTACCAGGTGATGTGGGTAGCTTTAGGGCGGGGGAAGAAATACAGGAAAATCCAACTCTTTCTCCTTGCCACCGTGATTCCACACTCTTTCCAATGAGGTTCCTGCACATTTCCTTCCATGTTTTGAATGTTTTTAAGTTTCCTTATTTTAATTGTTGCTTGCCATCATTTGCATTTTCCCAATTGCCCTCATCTTTTTATTTCTGTCGTGTTGTTTTGCCTCCTTTGCTTCCCCCCCCCCCAGGTTGCACTACAGCCCGGCCCCCTCCAAGCGGCTTAGGGATGAGCATGCCCTGATCGCAGCCTATGTGAGCCAGCTCCAGAGTGGCGCACGGTCAGTCTTAGGAGAGGGGGGAGGGCAGGGGGAGCCCATGAACATGGCAGTACCATGCGCAGCTGAGCCCAAAGCCCTGAGTAGCCAGCTGGACCACTACATAAACTGAAACTTGCGCATGGAGAAGGGCCTTGAGGCTGCAGCACTCAGTGCTCCAAAGTGTGCGCGTGCATGCATTGGATCTGGGCACATGGCCCAAAGAAGGTTAGTTTTTAAAACCGCATTCTTTGTAAGCAACTTAATGAAAAAAGCTTCTAAATGCTATTTGAGAGTCCTGAAATATTGAGCAGTTCCGAATGAACCATCTGTAGCCCATGGTTCAAACATGTTTATTACAGGGCTCGCTTTCTTTCCTGCCTAAATTTGCTGAGGGGATTCCTCTGCGATAATGACTATTTCACCTTGATGCATGGTTTCAAAATGAGGAAGCAGCCTTGTTTTGGGGGTAGAGGGAGCCATGATTGTATTTGTAAAACATGCAGCCTGGCTATGCTGTGGGTTAAACCACAGAGCCTAGGACTTGCCGATCAGAAGGTCCGTGGTTTGAATCCCTGTGACGGGGTGAGCTCCCATTGCTCAGTCCCAGCTCCTGCCAATCTAGGAGTTCGAAAGCACGTCACAGTGCAAGTAGATAAATAGGTACCACTCTGGCGGGAAGGTAAACGGCGTTTCCGTGCGCTGGTCTGGTTCGCCAGAAGCGGCTTAGTCATGCTGGCCACATGACCTGGAAGCTGTACGCCGGCTCCCTTGGCCAGTAAAGCGAGATGAGCGCCGCAACCCCAGAGTCGCTCACAACAGGACCTAATGGTCAGGGGTCCCTTTACCTTTACATTAAGAGCACAGAAGCAGCAGCAAAATTCAGTTAAACGGCAGCAGCAGCAAGGCTGTTTCGTCCTTTTGAGTTTCAGAAACAACCTCCTTTCATCTGCTTCAAACTTGGTGCCCCAGGAGCCCAGCACATGGGTGCATGAGGCTCTGGTTTGCAAAACGTGTGCTCACCATTGTGTGCAGAAATGCACACCCTCCCTGACCTAGCGAGCAGCTTTTTCACAAAGGAAAGCCCAACGGAAATGAAATACACACCATCACTTGCTCACCCCACACCTTCTGACACACAGCCCAACAGCCAGGGGACGTCTTTCCCAGAGGAATTAGGGGGATGCCACCTCCCAGGGCATCTTCACCCTAAACAGAAGTCGGGACCCAATTGTGTTTAAGATGGCTCTTCCGTTGGGTTCACTTCTGCTCGGCAGGACATTTGGTTGCTGCATCATTTTAAACAGGTCACGTTTCGTTCCTTTTTATTTTTACGCACAGGAAACCATCCCAGATGACTCTGCCACTCCTCTGGTTGGTGCTGCGTCCAATCAGTTCTGGTTTGCCACAGCTGAAGCCCCTTCAGATTTACAGCCTGAGCTCTCAGTCCAATCCCTGCATCCCGTTTCTTCTTCTGAAACATAAGACTCCCCTTGTCCAATTCCTCTTTCAAGTTGATACCAGCCGTATATTCCTGAGGCCTTTTGCAGACTCCAGCCGGCTCCCTGTTCCCCACTTTGCTCTGGCCATTTTGTCATCTTCGTGGCACTTCAGATTTGCAAAGCACTTGGCAGCTTGCCCTTGCAAAACAAACAAACCCACGTTAAAACCAGTTAAGACCAACACAAGCTGTAAAAGTTTAATAACCCATCAGAGACTCTTCCAGATCCCGCCTCGCTAAAAAGAGGCCCCCAAGGCCCCAGACATTCCCCCTGCTGCAAAGGCAGGGCCACCACCAAAAAGGCCTGCCTTCATTTGCCACCCTCTGGACCTCCATGAAGAAGGGCCTCAGTTGACGACCGCAGGGTCCGGCTTGGTTCACATGGGGAGAGGTGGCCCTGGAACGTTTTGGGGTTCTGAGCCACATAAGGCTTAGATAGATAGATAATTTATTATGGTCAAAGACCAGCTCGCATAACACAATAACAACAGTGTTCATAAAGATAAAATATACAATCAGAGCAGATCGCAGCAATAGCTCATGAGTTAAAATTGAAATATATACATACACCTGTACAACTGAGATTTGGGCTACCATAAAAATTGACCCTGAGGCACCCCAAAGGGCGACTTCAGCATTTCCCTGGTAAGCTATTTTATTCTAGAGGATGATCTGTGCCTACCAATCTGGGCAACTGATAGGTCAAAACCAGAATGCTGACTTGGGCCTGGGAAGAACTAGCCCACTTTTGATGCTGGCGTGGCAGGAGGTACGGTGGGAGGGCCCTGACTCCTGTCTGGCGTTGGGCAACTGCTGGCTGCCTTCGCTGACTGGCGCTCACGCTTGTTGGCTTTCTCTCCCCGCCCCCAGCAGCGTCCTGGACAGCCCCAGCCGGCTGGACGAGGAGCACCGACTCATCGCCCGCTACGCTGCCAGGCTAGCTGCGGAAGCTGGAAACGTGGTAAGCAGCCAGTCTGGCCCCCTCTCTTGCTAACAGTTTCTCTGATGGCTGTGGCATGCTCTGCTGCTGCTTCCCTGGGCAGGTGAGCTGGCAGCGCTCGGCTTCTTTCGAAACATGCTGCAGCAATTCAGGAGGAGCCTTTTACGTGGCTGAGTCTGTGTCCCTCCAGTCAGTTTCGTCACGTTGCACCACAAGCGTGGCGCTCAGATTGGGAGTCACATAATTAGTTGGAGGCCAGGCTGGAGCCACGCAGGCCCCGTGTCCCCAGGGAGGCTGCCTTCCAGAGAGTCAGCATATTGGAGCAAAGAAAATCTTGCATGCTTGCTTACGCTTCGCGGTGTTTTCATGCTGCCCGTTAAGAATAGGTTCTCTGGGTGGTGTACAACTTTTCTGTTAAAAAACAAAACAAAAAGCCACGCCATAAAATATCAAAATACAGAACATAAAAAGGTTAAGACAGCATCAAAATTAAATCGATAGCGGACAACAGTAGCGCCCCCCGGGTCCACAAAGCGCTGAAGCGTGTTTTTAAAAAGCCTGGTGAAGTTTCTAAAAAGGTTGGAACTGGAAGGACCACAACGCAGGCCCCAGGTGAGCCTCTCTGGGGAGGGCATTTCGTAACTAGGGTGCCACCACTGAAAAGACCATCTCCTCAGTAGCAACTCCCATAAGAACCCGAGACGAGCCAGCTGGAGATCAACCCACCTGGTTGGCCGCAGAGAGGGCAGAATGCTGGACTGCAAGGTCCAATGGCCTGATCCGGAAGGCTCCTCTTCTGTTTCTTATAGAGGATCTGCCCCCCGGGGACAAGGCACTAGCTCAGTCAGTAGAGCACAAGACTCTTTATCCCAGGGTTGTGCGTTCAAGCCCCACGTTGGGCAGATAATAATTTTATTATTTATTCCCTGCTCCTCTGGCTGGGTTTCCCCAGCCACTCTGGGCGGCTCCCAGCAGAACACCAAAAACAGAATAAAACCTCAAACCTCAAAAACTTCCCTAAACAGATTCCTGCCTTGCAGGGGGTTGGACTAGATGGCCTTTGGGGTCCCTTCCAACTCTACGATTAAACGACAACCTGATCTGATTTCCTTCCCCGTCTTGACCACCATCTCCCCAGCGCTGTTGGTGACGGGGAGGGGGCTGCTCGCGTGGGTTTCAGTGCTGGGTCCTCGCTGAGCCCTGTGTGTCTTTGGGGTCTCTTGACAGCCACGCCCACCCACAGACCTGGGGTTCAACTTCGATGCCAACAAGCAGCAGCGGCAGCTGATAGCAGAGCTGGAGAACAAGAACAGGTAAGGGAACGCAGGTGGCGTGGAGGAGGGGTGGCCGCCCGGCCTTCTTTGGGCTCTTCTCCCTTCCCCACTTTCCATTGCTGCTGCCTGCCGGTGGGAGTTCTGGGGACGGATGCTTTGACAAGGGGACAGCCCCACAGTGCAGCTGGAGGATTCTGCAGTCCTTACGCTCCATCAGCTCAGCGAAAGGTTTCATTTTTTATTTTTGCATAAGAAAGTTGGCTTTCAAGAAGCTCTGTGAAATTACTGTTAGAAATATTGTTTTAAAAATATGATGTGATTAAGAGTATTTGAGTGCAATATAATATTGGGAAATGTGAGACGAGGATAAAAAATAAACGGAAAATTATCAGACAAGCTGGGGGAAGTTCTGGAAAAAAGGGTTTAAGTTAAAAATGGATGTATAATTTTGTAAAAATGTTTTTTTTTATGGAAAATCTAATAAAAAATATTTATTAAAAAAAAAAGTTGGGGTGGAGAAAAATGACGGCTTGGTGTTTTAAAGGGGCGTGCAAAATATTCATGCCCTGGCATGGCAAAGAGAGAGAGAGAGAGAGATGGGGGAAGCGTCTGGACAAGGTTTCCTCTGTGCCGGACTCTGGAAGAAGACGGGGATTGGACTGATTGACCCCTGGGACCTCTTAATAATAATAATAATAATAATAATAATAATAATAATAATAAATTTTATTTATACCCTGCCCTCCCTAGCCAAGACCGGGCTCAGGGCGGCTAACACCAAATATAAAAACAATTGATTGAAATACAGCTTAAAAACCAAGATTAAAATACAACATTAAAACACTAAAATGCAGCCTCATTTCAGTGGAAACTCAATCAACTCTTCCAACTCTACAACTCTGTGGAAGTGGAGGGCAGCCCATTCTGCCTCCCCACTGGCCTTGGGTCCACACCTGCGCAAAACTAAGCATGCCACAGGTGGGTCTCCTATAGCATATTCTTTTTCTGGGACGTATCTCTACCTGATGATACAAACCCACCCAAAAATAATTGGGTTGTGTGTGTGGATTGTGCTGCAGAAGGTTGCAGCCCAGCCATGGCCAGAGTTCACTAACTCCACTGACATATTAAACCCTGTTTAAACTCCTTCCCTGGGAGTTTAGAAAGCAAGAGGGCTAATGCTGGTTTCTTTATTTTACTTGCACAGAGAGATTCTGCAAGAAATTCAGCGGCTGCGGCTGGAGCACGAACAGGCCTCTCAGCCGACTCCAGAGAAAGCCCAGCAGAATCCGACGTTGCTGGCGGAACTGAGGCTATTGCGGTAAGAATGCAGGGGAGGGACAGGACCCCAGGAGGGAGGTTGCTTGCACAAGAGTACTTATTCACGCAGCAAGCAGTTCAGCTGTGGAACTCCCTCCCACAAGAGACAGGGATTGCCGCCAACCTGGATGGTCAGGGGAGAAACAAGGCTGTCTAGGGTTGTAAATTACAGATAGGTAGCCGTGTTGGTCTGCCATAGTCAAAATAAAAAAATTCCTTCCAGTAGCACCTTAAAGACCAACTAAGTTAGTTCTTGGTATGAGCTTTCGTGTGCATCTATCTGAAGAAGTGTGCATGCACACGAAAGCTCATACCAAGAACTAACTTAGTTGGTCTTTAAGGTGCTACTGGAAGGAATTTTTTTATTTTGACTCAGGGTTGTAAAGACTGCGGAGAGAATAACTGGGTGCACTCTTCCCACCTTGGATCAAATCTACGCTTCCAGGTGCCATAAGAAAGCTGCAGAGATAGCGCAGGATAGTGCGCACCCCGGAAATGATCTCTTTCAGCTTCTGCCTTCTGGAAGAAGGTCCAGGGTTATAAAGACTAGGACTAGCCGCCTGAGAAACAGTTTCTATCCAAATGCGATTTTGGTTTTAAACACAGTGTAAGGAGTCTCTATGGGAGTATATTGTATTTAATTATGGGGTATCAGAGTTTTTAGGGGGCTAACCAGGCTGGGATAGCTGGGATAGCAGGCGTGTTGGTTTCTGAATGTCTGATGTAGATTTCCCCCCCCCCCAATTTCGTTGTTCTGTATGGGACAATGACAATAAAGATTATTGTATCGTATCGATGGCTTAAAAAGAGGATTAGATGAATTCAAGGAGGAGGCGGAGGAAGGGAGGGCTATCCTACGTTCTTCTACTGCTGGCGGTTGGCCGTGGCAAGCAGATTGAACAGACGTCTCTGATTCTGTGCCACCTTTACCCAAGGCAGAGGGCTTTTCTTCACCCTCACAACTGCCCTGCAAGGCAGGCAGCTGCATAAGTATTCTGCCCATGAAGAGCGGGAAGGATAGGGGCCGTATTTGCAGGCCGCTTGACCTTCTTTGAATACCAGCGGAACTGCCTTTCTGGTGTAATAAACAAAAATCTGCCCTTTTTCCCTTATGGGGGACACAAGAGCCCTTATAGAGTCCTTTGCAGGTTCTCCATCAGTCGGAGAAAGTAACAGAGGCCAACCAGAGAATATTGAGAAGCAAAGCAGTTCGTAAGCCTGATCTTTATTTGACTGTTGCAACAGGGTGTCCCCTTCACACGCAGGAGAAGGACCCCGAACCCAGGTGTGTCCGCCCTTATATAGTCATTTTAAATTGCCCGCCCTGGAGTCCAAGACCACCCCCAGAAACATCATACCTACATCACAGAAAAGGTGGTCTACAACAGAAATCTGAGTGCGTTGTTTATCTCGTCTGACAGGTTTACCTGTTAATGCTCACTTGATTGCATACCCTGGGGAGCTTGGCCGTCTTTTGTAATGTCAAATACTTAGTTCCTGGGCCAGGTCACAGGCTCACCCTATTCATACACAGACAGACATACGCTTAAGACAGGATTTGTGAAGGAAAAGACAATGGGGAGGCGTTTCCATTTTCCTTTGACTTTGCAGAGAAAACATTTGGTCAGATTGGGAGCCAAAATGGCTTCATGGCTGTTTTCCTGTGTTGCTTCAGATATGTGGTTTATATATTTATGTACGTGTTTGCTTGGTACATTTATGAACATTACATATCTAAGACTTTAATTTTTTTATTTCACTGGCAAACTGGCCGCTTCTCCTCCTTCAACCCAAACAGGCAAAGGAAGGATGAGCTGGAGCAGCGAATGTCCGCCCTTCAGGAGAGCCGGCGGGAGCTGATGGTGCAACTGGAAGGGCTCATGAAGCTGCTCAAGGTAAGGCCTGTCGGCGCTCCCATCTCCTCCTCAGCACCTGCCACATTTGCAGCTACCAGGCAGGCTGGGCATCAAACCTGTGAGAAGCCGTTTCTGTCCTGCCTTAGCCTGAGTCAGACCATCCTTTTCAACTGGCAGCACTGATCAGGGTTGGACCCAGGCCTTCCAGCACTCAAAGCAGGGGCTCTGCCTGCCCACAAGCTACAGCCCTGGCCCTTGCCCTGGGAGAAACCACCTCCAGAGGGCTGTGTGTGAGATCCAGCCTGCTCTAGCATTCAGAAGCCCCTTCATACTTGGCCAACGGAGCCCCCAAGAGGGGCTGTCCTTGTCTCCCTCATTGTCTTTGGTCCCTTCCTGCAGAGAAGGCATTTGCCTGCAGCATCTTCCAGGTGGCCTGGGTCTTTAGAGGTCCTCTGGTCCAGGCATAGGCAAACTCAGTCCTCCAGATGTTTTGAGAATACAATTCCCATCATCCCTGACCACTGGTCCTGTTAGCTAGAGATGATGGGAGTTGTAGTCCCAAAACATCTGGAGGGCCGAGTTTGCCTATGCCTGCTCTAGTCCCACCCCCTAGGGCTCAATGCTGGAAATCCAGTGCTAGAAGCATCCTCTGTGCTCAGGTATCTGTCCAGCTTCTGCCTGAAGACCTCTAGCAGGGAGATCCCAGCCCCCAGCCCTGCCCGCAACTCGTTCCATTACTGCTTATCCTTAGGAAGTGTTCCCCCCCCCCCCGATGTTTAGCCCAGTAGGCCCAGCAGGAGGAGAAGTGAAAGAGTCTTTCCCCTCCTCCTGTGGGATGACAGCCTTTGGGGGGCTTAAAGGTGCTGTGCTGTGTTGGGGTGTGGATAGATGCCAGGAGAGGATATATTTATTAGGTATTATCCTTCCTTCCTCACGCTTGTGAGTTCAGCAGAGTGCATCCCTTTGCAGCTTAACAGGGAAGCTTTGATAGACTAGTTTTAGCCTTTTCATTTAAGGATTCCAGGGCGCTTTAAGGCAGCCTGGATTTTCCAGGTATTTCCCCCTTAGAGCAATAACCGCGCAGTCTTGTAGAAGGTAAAAATAACATTTATTCACTCAGAATACCTGTCAAAGAGTAACCAAATACAGCAGCTTTGTTCAGGCAGGCTCAAAATAGTAATTCATTTACAAGGACATACGTAAATCTAGTTTAAGTCTGAGCATGGAGCTCAGATGAGCAGATGTTCTCACACTGCTGGCAGAGAGGGAAGAGGAAGAGGTGAGAGGCAGTGTGCCCAGGCAGGTAAGAGAAAATACACGGCTATGGCCTCTGCTTGTCAGGGCACAGGGGGCGTTCTCTCACAGACAAGCTCACAGGAATACGCGGAGCTTCAGCTCCCATCATGTGCCTATCTAACAAAGCAGGAATTGTTTGTTTGCCTATATGTTAAATATCCCACATCCTGTCCCCTGCTCAGTCCTCTGAGTGTTCCCCGATCCTTCAGCCCTTCCTCACGGGTCTTCTTTCCCACCCATGTTTCCTGCATGCAGAGCCCAGACCTCACGCCCTGCCCTGCCCTCTCTCTCACTGGACCAGGGGCACCTAGACTCAGCCTGTCGCATCCCTGGGAGGGAAGCCAGAGGCAGCCATGATGGTCTCACACAGCGCAAGGCAGCGGCTCCTGCCCTCCTGCCTCCCTTCCCTGTGTCCTCCGCCTCCTCCCTTGGTGTCCTTGAGTGTCAGCAGACGTGGGGGTTCCTCTTGGGGATCCCTGCCTGTGTCTCTTCCCCCCGTCCTGATAAGGATTAACTGTCCTCTCTCTTTCTCTCACACCTTTGCTTACTGCCAACCTTTATAGGAAGAGGAGCAGAAGCAGGCAGTAAGTTGATACCCCGTGAATCTTTTCTTCCCTTTGGTTCTGCATGAAATGACTCCGTTCGGCACTTTCTCATCCTGGTGGGGTTTGGGTGCCCAGGAGGCAAGTGGCGCAGAGCCACCTTTGGGTGCCCAGTGCAGGATAAGGGTCTCCTGTCTCCCGCAGAGTGTGGGCTTATTAACCCTTGGCACACCGGCTTAATTTCTCAATGTGTTTATTTCCCAAAACGTAAGACTAACGAACCAGTCCCGGTTTGATTTGTGTATGTGTGCATTTAATGAAATGTGCATGATTGACAAGACATGGAAATGCAGAGGTCCTCCCATGTTGCTCTGGCTGCTTTTTCTGCCCTAAGGCAGTCTCCCGCCTTTGGGAAATCCTTGCATTCTCCTTCCTGGCCACGCGCACGAGTCCCCGCATGGAAACAGGCAGCCCTGTCTGGCCCTGCATCCTGCTGCCTTGACAAGCCTGGCTCAGCAAAACTGTTTCTTCCGGGGTGAGGGGCTCCTCCAAGAGACCACCTTGTTGAGCATCTGTCTTGATTTGCTTGATGTGCAGGGCGTATGCAGAGGTCCAGAGACGATGCAATATTCCGATTGGTTTTGTGTGGAGGTTGCATGACAAGGAGTGTCTGTCCTGGTCTGCTTGTGTGGGTGGAGACTGTATGTCCTCTTGGGCTTGCTGATCATAAGGTCGGCGATTCGAATCCCTGTGATGGAGTGAGCTCCTGTTGCTCTGTCCCAGCTCCTGCCGACCTAGCAGTTCGAAAGCACACCAGTGCAAGTAGATAAAGAGGTACCATTGTGACAGGAAGGTAAATGGCATTTCCATGTCCTCTGGTTTCCGTCACAGTGTCCCTTTGCACCAGAAGCGGTTTAGTCCTGCTGGCTACATGACCCGGAAAGCTGTCTGTGGGCAAATGCCGGCTCCCTCTGCCTGAAAGCAAGATGAACGCCACAACCCCACAGTCGCCTTTGACTGGACTTAACCGTCCAGGGGTCCTTTACCTTTACCTTTTTTTTACCTTCTCTGTCACTTGCTTATCTGACACTTATTGGTGCCAACCAACCATTTGTGCATTTTCCCATCACTTTCCTGACTGCAAAAAATACTTTTTTTAAAAAAAGTAGACTTGTTGCACCAGAGTGCTCTAATCCACATTAATTGCATAGACCTAAACTTCCAGTATGCAGCTGACTGTCTGCAGGAGACGGTCCCTCCCCACCTTATTCCTGCCCGGCAATTAACTCCGAATCCCCTGCAGAGGGAGCCATCCATCTTTCTTAAGCGAGCAGCCTTTGGTGCTGGTGCAGCAGAATGGAAGCCAGCTGGTGGAAGCGCCAAACCTCTGGCCTGCTGGGGCTTCCCTTGGGGATTTGCACATCTGCAGTGATGTGCAGGTCCCCCAAAGACTGGGTTTGGGGAAGGAGAAGCACGTTTTCTGCATCTGTTGCAAAAATCTCCATAAGCGGTGCAAAGAGGTGCCTGGAAGCCAAGAATGAACACTTTCCTGCCTTGTTGAAGCCAGGGTGACCTCCCGCCTCTGTCAGGCGTCAAATGCGGAGAGCCTCTTGACGACTTCACAGTTCTAATCTATTGTAGTTTCCGGTGAGCTTTCACATCTGTCGAGTGCTTCCCCTTTTCATGACACCTTAATGATGTTTATGGGGCTACATCTGGGTTCAGCGCTGTGCGCATGTACGCAATCTCATGTCGTTCGGATGAGCCTAAATCAGCAGTTGCCTGTATTTATTGTGAAAGATGGCGCAGCTGCTTCTACAGTACCAGATCCCGACGCACATCAATGTAGCATCTAGGCAGCTATTCCCAGATCCGCTCTCTGTGGAGCCGTTGCCAAAACTGGGGAGCACTCTCCCCTCCACCAGTTCATGTACCTTCCCCTGACGGGCTGCGCACATACAGCCAGAGACTGCGCCTGTGTGGAAACTTCCTCTGCTCTTCCCACTTCAGTCGCCTCCTGGTTCTGGGAGACGGGATGCAGGAGAGGGTGAGGAAGACCCTGGCCCTGCACTTGCCTCTTCCTCCTCTTCTTCCAACCCCTCCTGTGCTCCACCCTCCAGCTCTGAAGCTTCCCCTTGCCTCCTGGCTGGCACAGGTCCCCAGAAACCACTGCCCCCCTCTCCCAACTCCAGTCCACACTCATCAACCTCTTGCCAGCCCCTGACAACACCTGTTGAGCAAAAGGGAAGTGGCCATTTTGGTGTGTCTTACTTGGCATGGAGGGGGACGTGGGTGGCGCTGTGGGTTAAACTGCAGAGCCTAGGACTTGCCGATCAGAAGGTCGGCAGTTCGAATCCCCACGACGGGGTGAGCTCCCGTTGCTCGGTCCCTGCTCCTGCCAACCTAGCAGTTCGAAAGCACCTCAAAGTGCAAGTAGATAAATAGGTACCACTCTGGCGGGAAGGTAAACGGTGTTTCCGTGCACTGCTCTGGTTCGCCAGAAGAGGCTTAGTCCTGCTGGCCACATGACCCGGAAGCTGTACGCCGGCTCCCTCGGCCAATAAAGCGAGATGAGTGCTGCAACCCCAGAGTCGGCCACGACTGGACCTAATGGTCAGGGGCCCCTTTCCCTTTACTTGGCATGGAAGGAGCACAGGGGAGAGACCTGCCCTGCCCCCTTTGGCAGTTCCTTCCCAGGCTCCCTGCAAAGCCACTTCCCTGCTATTCTGGTGGGAACAACCCCCTGTCCACCTGCAAGGCAAAGCAAACTGCTTTTGGTCAGATTGCAAAGAGGCTCTTGCCCATGTGACTGCTGGCTACTGACCTTTGCAACGACCCCCTGGAACGTGGCCGGGCTGTCTGGCTGCTATCAAGCAGCCACCAACGGGAATTGTCTCTCCTGCTTATCATCACAAATAGCCCGGCCCGGGGTGGAGAGAATAGAGCCCCCAAGGCTTGCACACCCTCGGCACCTGGGTCTCATAAAAAGCTTCAGAGTTAAATATTGACACGTTTCACTCCAGAATGTGGAAGAATGGGCTGTGCCTTTCAAGTGAGCTGCCTGCAGACTTTTGAAACTCCCATTTCTGTCTCCTGGGGAGGGCCCAGGCATCGGGCTAAGCCCCAAGGTGTTCCCATGGCAGCCTGGCTTGCGGGGGTGGGGTGTCCCCTGGTCTAGCTGTGGGAGGAGAGGCTCCCCAAGGAACTTCAGGTGGGTTTATTTTGAGATCCCTGTATTTCAGGAGGGTTGGACTAGATTACTCAGGGTCCCTTCCAACCATACAAATCGCTTGCTGAGAAGGGGAGTTGTATGTGATGTAAAGGTGCTAGGCAGGTAGAAGGAGAGAGAGAGAGAGAGAGAATGTTTCTGCAAGCACCGAGTTAACAGTTTATTTTTCCAAACTAGATTTGGGAAAGCGAATCTGCTCCCACAGATCCATTTTTCCATGACATCATTGTGTAGAAGTACTCAATGCATCCTGAGTAGACTGCAATTTGCCACGTCCAGAGAAACCTGGAATCATGGTTTGATCAGCTCTCCGTCACAGGCCTAGAGTCGGAGTGTTCACCAAACTCATTCAGGGCACCGAGTCCACGGAAAAGTTTCAGTGGCCACATAAAGAACAATTGTCCGTTAAGAGTTTGGGTGTAATCTTCGACACCCCCCTTTCCATGGAGGCGCAGATTGCAGCTATAACAAAGGCGGCATTTTTTCATCTCAGCCAAGCTAAGCAGTTGGCTCCTTACCTCTCTCGCCCTGACCTAGCCACTGTGATCCACGCGACGGTCACCTCCAGGCTTGACTATTGTAACTCACTCTACATGGGGCTGCCCTTGAGACTGACCCAAAAACTCCAGCGGGTGCAGAATGCCTTGTCTAGACTCCTTACGGGGTCCTCGCTACGAGATCACATTCACCCGGTGCTATACCAGCTGCACTGGCTCTCGGTGGAGTACAGGATCAGGTTTAAGGTGCTGGTTTTAACCTTCAAAGCCCTATACGGCCTAGGACCCTCGTACCTACGGGACCGCCTCTCCTGGTATGCCCCACAGAAGAACTTACGGTCTGCAAATAAAAACATCCTGAAGATCCCAGGCCACAGAGAGGTTAGGCTGGCCTCAACCAGAGCCAGGGCTTTCTCGGCCACGGCTCCAATCTGGTGGAACGCTCTGTCCCAAGAGACTAGGGCCCTCCGGGACTTGACATCTTTCCGCAGGGCCTGCAAGACAGAGTTGTTCCACTAGGCCTTTGGTCAGGGCGCAGCCTGACCCCCTCCTCTGGCAATCTGCACAGAATTTTGCTTAATGGTTGCCATCAATTTGATTTTAATTAATTTTTATAATGAAAGGTTTTTAGAATGTTGGATTATTTTGGTTGTTGTTAGCCACCCTGAGCCCAGCTTCGGCTGGGGAGGGCGGGGTATAAATAAAATTTATTTATTATTATTATTATTATTGATCCTGGGAATTGGCTCCGCTCGTCCTCCAGGCCATGAGCCCCCGGTTTCTCGGCAGAGCTTTTCCCCACCTCTCCTTTCATCAGGGTTTGTGGCTGTTCCCTTTATCTCACCAGAGGCCCCCACTTCCCCACTGGTGCCGCTTCTTGAAAAACCTTAGGAATAAGCAAGGCCTGCAGCCCAGGGTGCCTTTAGCCTGGGAGCCATGAAGCTCTGCTGAGCCTCCATCCTGGCTTCAGAACTGTAGGAGGCCTTCCTGGGAAGCTCTGTGGGCACTGAGAACCAAGGAGGAGCCCTCAGCGTTGGTGCAGAGAAAGGCCTCTGGGGCTCAGCTGCTGAATCCCACAGGAGAAGACCCTGGGTGGGAAGCAAGGAAGCGTCACATGACCACTGCGGTGGGAGTCTTATCTGAAGGCAACGCCCCATGGCTTCTCTGTATGAGGAATCCAGTGGTTTATTTGGATTCCTGGTCCCACAAAGAGGAAAGAAGAGGACTCTGAACAAACGGGGCTTTGTGATGTTGGGTTTGGCACAGCTGCCTAGTATCTGAGGAAGAAGGGTCTTCAGCCAAGCTACTGAATGGGACTGGAGCCTCTGGGTAGAGGGGGTGGGGGGTGGGCTTAGCCTTGGAGATGCTTTAGCGGGGTATACAGTGGCCTCGATCCCTGTCACAAAGGCCAGACGTTGCTGCAGAGGAAGAGGAGGAGGTGATGTTTGCTGACAGGTTACTCAGAAGAACAAGCCTTGCTGAAGAAGCAGAGCCAGTATGGCTTCTGCTCGAGCAAGTATTCTCTTTATTTGAGAGCGTCAACAATCACTTAGAGGTGATCCAGTGGACATTAAGGTACATGGGTTTTCAAAATTCTTTTCAGAATGCACTTCACCAAAACTCCCGAGTAATGGAATAAGAGGGGAGGTCCTCTTGCGGATCAGGAATTAGTAAGGGAGCAGAAAACAGACAGCAGAAATAAATGGAGAGATGTAAGAAGTGGCTTGGGGGGGGGCTCTGCCCAGAGGTGCCTCTCAGCTGATCCGAAGGACGTGCCCTTTCCTCCTCCCCCTCCCTGGAGGCACAGGGGGCCAGTCTTGCGACTCCCAGTTTGACCACAGTGGCATTGGGCACTTCCCAGCACGTCAGGTGTGTAGTGATGGTCAGTCCCGTGCGCAAGGGGTGTTGTGCTGTGGAGCGTGCCTTGTCCTCCATAGTTCACCCTGAGCCAGAGGGAGCCCAGGAGCCCTCAGGGCTCTCACTCGGGGGCAACGTTTCTCTGAAGTGCTTCTGCTGACCATGTGGCTGGTTTCTTGCTCCGATCCTCCTGTACCCAAAGATTTCTGCCT
The DNA here is from genome assembly GCF_964188305.1 of Podarcis bocagei. Classification (NCBI taxonomy): domain Eukaryota; kingdom Metazoa; phylum Chordata; class Lepidosauria; order Squamata; family Lacertidae; genus Podarcis; species Podarcis bocagei. Next base: position 111,389,327 of record NC_138127.1, read on the forward strand.
TGTCTCAGGCCCCTGCACATAGCTAGCCGTGCCAGGAAGCCGCCAGGTTGACAACTTCCTCCGTGAACCTTGGGAAGACGTTTGGCACCCCACAAGCTTCCCCACACTTCCTCAAAGACCACCAGGGCCTTTGCTTGCCCACAGACCTCGTCCTGGTGAGGCTGAAACTTCCCTTGAGAAGATGGAGCTCAGGCACTGGCTGTAGATCAGGAACCGTGTTTGTGTTTGTGCTTTTAACTCTGGTGAGCTTGGCTTGTCCTGCTTGTCTGGCTGGACTCCTCTGGGGCAGTTTCAAGCCTCTTTCTGTGGGTCACTCTCTCTCTCTCTGAACATGGTGTGCTCTCCAGACGGGGTCTGGCCTGTGCCTCTGTGGAGCCAGGGCTGGACGTCTTGGGCTGCCGTTGGCCCCTTCGCTCTGATGGGATGGGCATTCCACACCCTGCCCAGGCAGCCCTGCCAGAGGGCAAAGGACAGTGGAGGCCCCTTCCCTCCAAGGACCCCCTCTCTGTTCCCGGACAGTTGGAAGTTCCCGCTTCCCACAAGTTAATCATTAGGGCTGCGATGGAGTTTGCCTTCTCCCTGCCATGGAGCCCCACTCCCGCTTTGCAAGGGAGGAGCCTCTGCCTCGTTTACTCTGGCCTGGAGCCGTTGCGTGCAGCCAAGGGGAAGGGGAAGGAGCGAGGGCTGAGTAGGGGGTCTGCAGGCCCTTTTCCCAAAAAGCCAAATGAGCTGCTTCGCATTTCTGCCGGGCTCCTCTCTCGGGCGTGTGCGTGCAAGCCCTGCTGCTCTGTCCTTGACGTTCTCCGCCATCTTAGCTATTTCTGGCTCCCTCGTCCTGCCGCCATGGCGGCAGCAGCAGCCCCCGCACCACACAGACTCCCCCAGCACCACAGCTGCTGCAAAGGCCCCGGACGGATGAGCGTGCGTGCCGGCGCGCTTTAATTGAATTACGCAATTCTGAGCAATTAAACGCAATCTTCTGCCTCGTAATCCCTGCCTGCTTCCCCCCTCCCTCCTTTCCATGTGTTTGATTAGACAGCTGTGCTTTTTTGGGAGCTGCCGGTGCCAGCAGAGGCCCAAAATAGAACATGCGAAATGGACGGTGCACGTCTGTCTGCCTGCCTGCCTCCTTCCCTCCCTTCCTCCGCCCCCCCCCCACTGTACATTGCTGTCCGGGTGCCAGGAGCACATGCTCCGGCCCCCTCTCCTGGCTGCGCACACAAGCACCTTTCCCTCTGCCGCCGCCAAGGCGTTTCTGCGCAGCCCTGGCGAAAGGCAGCAGCCGAGAGGGTGATGGCGCTTGTTTTGTTTAAGCATGCAGCGGCAGAAAGCGGGGAATTGTCCTCCCCAGCCATCTGCTCACCTGGCTGCCTTCCATTCGCTCAGGAGACAGCGGCGTACGTGGGGACGAAGAGCCTCTTTCATTCCGTTGCCATGATAACAGGGCCGGTTTCGGCGTTTTAGCAGGGAAAGGGTTATTAACGCTTTGGGGAGAAGAAAGGTTATGAGGCTGCTGGAGTAACAGGGATTGTTCCTGGAAGTTTCGCCGCAACGCACAGAGAGAGGGAGACCAGAAGCGCGAAGGGCCCTTTCAGAGGCAGGAGCCGCAGCTGACGGGGGCCAAGAATAGGAGCCGCCCGCTGCCTGCCTTGCATGGGCTGCTCACCCTAAGCACTCGTCTAGGTGGAAGGCTGGACGTCGGGAGAGCCCTGGGGGATCAGGCCAGTGTGGCCCATCTGGGCCAGTTCTCCCAGTGGCCAACCACCTGCAAATGGGAAGCCCAGAAGCAGGATTCGAAGCTGGGAGCTCTCTCCCCTTCTCCAATGTTTCCAACATTGCTGCCCCCCACTGCGGAGGGCAGAGCAGAGTCATCCTGGCTGGTGGAGATCAATAGCCCTTTTCCTCCATGAATTTGTTCATAGAATCATAGAATCCTAGAGTTGGAAGAGACCACAAGGGCCATCGAGTCCAACCCCCTGCCAAGCAGGAAACACCATCAGAGCACTCCTGACATATGGTTGTCAAGCCTCTGCTTAAAGACCTCCAAAGTAGGAGACTCCACCACACTCCTGGGCAGCAAATTCCACTGTCAAACAGCTCTTACTGTCAGGAAGTTCTTCCTAATGTTTAGGTGGAATCTTCTTTCTTGTAGTTTGGATCCATTGCTCCGTGTCCGCTTCTCTGGAGCAGCAGAAAACAACCTTTCTCCCTCCTCTATGTGACATCCTTTTATCTATTTGAACATGGCTATCATATCACCCCTGAACCTCCTCTTCTCCAGGCTAAACATGCCCAGCTCCCTTAGCCGTTCCTCATAAGGCATCGTTTCCAGGCCTTGGACCATTTTGGTTGCCCTCCTCTGGACACGTTCCAGTTTGTCAGTGTCCTTCTTGAACTGTGGTGCCCAGAACTGGACACAGTACTCCAGGTGAGGTCTGACCAGAGCAGAATACAGTGGCACTATTACTTCCCTTGATCTAGATGCCATACTCCTATTGATGCAGCCCAGAATTGCATTGGCTTTTTTAGCTGAAACAGTCTTGTTTCAAACAGGTTGCCTTCAGCCTGGTGCCAAGTAGCTCAAGGATTTCTGGCCGTGCAGCAGAGCTTTTTCTCTTTCCGCCCCCCACTCCTCCCGCGTACCCCCTAAACCTGTTCTTCGACTTCCCCTAGCTCTCCGGAGCAGATTTGGGAAGGGGGGAAAGGAGGGAAGTCCTTTTGTGCTAACATTAATCCTTGCGCTGGCAGGGTGCGGGAACTGAATATCACCCAGGGCTGCAGCACAAACTTTGCTTCCAGAGGATCCCCAGTATCTCCAGTTGAAAGGGGTCTCTGGTGGGTAGCAGGCCTGAGCACAACCTCAGCTGGGAAACTGGAGAGAGAAACTGCTGTCAAGAGGAGGCAGTGCTAGGCGAGGTCAACCAAAGATGTGGCATCATGAATCCATGTCTGGCCTCCTGGATGGTAAAGGGGTGTTGTTGTTTAGTGGTGTCCGCCTCTTGGTGACCCCCTGGACCAGAGCACGCCAGGCCCTCCTGTCTTCCACTGCCTCCCGCAGTTTGGTCAGACTCATGCTGGTAGCTTCGAGAACACTGTCCCACCATCTCGTCCTCTGTCGTCCCCTTCTCCTTGTGCCCTCCATCTTTCCCAACATCAGGGTCTTTTCCAGGGAGTCTTCTCTTCTCAGATAAAGGGGTAGAATCATAGAATTGTAGAGTTGGAAGGGATCCCATGGGTTCTCTAGTCCAGCCCCCTGCAATGCAGGAATCTCAGCTAAAGCTACTTCCCGCTAGCACCCTTCCTGCTCCCTTTGTGTTGCCTGTTGAGAACCAGGCCTGTCTGAACCCCAAGTGCACAGTCAGATGGGGTCAGAAGCAGCAGAAAGAAGCAGCACATTGGTGACCCTCATGAACGGGAAAGTGTGTAGGGGGAACTAATCTCCGAGTCCTCTTCCAGTCGAACCCCGGCCTCTTCCAGGGGTGAAAGCTGGCCTCCTCCCTGGCTCAGCACCTGCAGCCAAGCCCAGCGTCCAGTTGCCTGGGTTTATCCTGGCACCTGCCTTCAAGGAGATGCTCTTGCGCAGCAATCATGGATTTCGGTGGGACTTCCTTGCAGGAAACGAGCACTCAAGCTCTGCTCATGCCTCTTCTGCGCCCGGCAGAAGCATCCCGGCCGGCTGGCTTTATTTTTAGCTGGATTTCCAAGTGTGTTTTCTGCTCCTAAATGACTTGGAATGCGATGGGACGCAGCCAGCCCATCCACGGAGGCATTTGGCTCTCAGGGACCCGACTTCCTTGCCCTGTGCAGCCGGCCTCTGCACAGCAGGACTTCCACGGATCCTGGCTCAGGAGAAGCCTGCAGGCCTGGTTTTATTTTTGTAGCCATCCAAGCCCCAGGATGATCAGCCTGCCACTGTCCTCTTCCGCAGCCATGCCGGAATCGGAGAATGACCCGCCTCTCTTGCTTGCTTAAAAGAGCCTGGCGGGTCAGACTTCGCCTCCAAGCCAGATTCTGAATTGGCCCAGTTCCCGCGGACCATGCTCAGAAGCAAAACGCCCCCTGCTTAGTCCTGATCCCGGCACAGGTGGCAGCGACTCCAGAGCTTCTAAGTTTTCTTCTTGATTGTGTTTTGATCATCATTCTTGATTTCATGTTAAACCATCTGAGGGGTCCCCGGAGACCTAAATTGGGGCGCAAACTGCAAGGAAAATGCGCTGCACACAAATCCCGATGAAACGAAAGAGGGAATACAGCAGTGCAACTCCCATCCGCCTCAGAGAAATTCCCCGTGGTTCGTGCCCCATGTTGGTAAACTTCAGCTCTCTGAAATTGGAATCCACAGGGCCAGCCCTGCCCCCCCCCTCCAAAAAAGGCCAGCTGATTAGAAATGTATGTGCAAATGCACTCTGCCCCCCCACAAGGAATTCTCCAGCTGCACCCGCTTTTCCTCTGGCGTTGGGGGGAGTACGATTCCGTAATGGAATTTCTTTTCCAGCTCCCATCTGATGGCAAAGGAGTCGAGTTTGCTTGGCCCGCTGTCAGGAGCTGAGGTCACCTGCTGGCACTGACTTTTTTGCAGGCAGAGTCGTCTCTCCAAAACGGAGCCCCCCATTCTGAAATGAGAGAGGCCCCTCTCACCTTTCCCTGCTACCTTGGGCCACTCATGCGGTGATGGTGATCTCCTGCTGGCAGCAGCAGCCTCCAAGTGCCCAGTTGGCCACCTCTTTGCCCGGCTTCTGCTGCCCGCTGGGAATCCCTGCTGACATGAAGCCTCTCTCAGTGCTGGGAGTCTGTGGAGCTCCACCCCAGCTGCTGTTCTTTGTGGGCAGACACATGGCACCCCTGCCCTTCCGTTTCTGAAATGCCTCTCTTGGTTTGCAGAAGGTTTCCATTGCCTCCTTCACCAGGCAGAATTTCTAAATGTCTTCAGGGCTCCGCATGGTGGCCAGGTAGATATCCCAATCCCTAAACTGGGCAGGACATGGGGGTCGCGTCCCTCATCCCCGGCTTGCCCACAAACCCCTTGGAGACTTTAAAAACGGTGGCTGGTAGATTTTGACAGGTCTCTCTTCTGCATGGTCACCTAAGCCTCCTTTCTAAAAAAGTAAAAATACAATACAATCACATCTTATGCGTACCTAATATGCATGATTTCAACCATACGCAGATGAAGGCAGGCCGGTTGAAACTGTTCAAGTTAAATCTAAGCAAATTGGAGAGCTTAAAATCTCTTTTTGCACCAGGTCTGCTTAGGGTTACCCAGCACCTAAATTGCCTTCAAGCTCTCTGCCTTGCTTGCTGGGCAAGGCCTGCTTAGCGCACAGCCTCTGGGAGTACAGGGGATTCATCCTGTCTCCCTCTCACCCAGCAATGTGTGATTTCCCTGTATTTGCAGAACCCTTAGCAGTGAGCATGCAATTGTGCTGCACTGATTTCTGTGAGCTTGCCTGGGAGCCTTTTGGGCTAAGTGGCAGAGCAGCAGTGCCGCAAAGCAGATCCTGCCAGCTTCCCCTGGGCAGTGGCAGCCGCCTCAGGGTGTCAGGATGGAGCTTTGCGGGGGCTGAGCTATGCTGTTGTGTGTCCCACTATTTTGCTGCGCGTGACACGACTCCAAGAAACCCTTGGAAGAAAGTTTAATTTAGCCCCACTCTGCATGCGCTGTTCCTCTCCTGCCACCGGCAGCCCAGGGATTCCCCACATGGGGGGCCACAGCGTGGCTCCTGAGACCACACCTGTGACTGCAGGGCCAGTGTGAGTCTGGGGGCACAGCAGGCGTGGAGTTTCACTCCAAACGCCTCCGTGTCTCGCCTGTGGGTCCCAACTGGCTGCAGGGAGTCCACGTGGAGTTTTGCAAACGGGTTTGTGTCCCAGGTCTCTGCCTCTCAGGTGTGGGGGCTGTTGATTTGGCTGGGATTCCAGGCTCCATCCTGCCCTCATTCCCGGAGTTCCCTCTGAGCAGCTGCATCCTTCTGGTCAGTTTCCTCATCTGCTTGCCTGGAGAGGTGGAAGAGGGTTCATCTGGCTGTGGCTTGGCTGCCTCATCCTGCAATAGCCTTTTAGCTGCACCTTGGGCCTTTTCCTGGGTCTGTGCTCTGGTGCTGAGTCCCAGCCTTCCGTTCCTGACTCTCCAGGGAGCCTCTGCTGCTGCTTTGCTGTTGAAAATCCCCCCTGGGGATGTGAGTGGTATTTAAATCTGTCTAAGCCAAGCACAGACCCTCTTCCTTGTGAACCTTGAATCCCAGGAGGTGTGTGGGTGAAAAACCACCAGCAGACCTTTCTTGGCAGAAAAGGAAAATGAGGCTTTTCTGCCTTGTGTTTCTGCATCTTGCAAGAGAAACCCCACGAGGAGGTTTTCCGTTGTTTTTCTTCCTCCCTTCCCCATCTGGGGCCGGAACCTTCGGGGAGTGCTTTGCCGTAACAACCGCAGGCTGTGTTTCGTTTCGGGATCTGCAGGGCTGCTGCCCACACCTTTCCCTGGAGGAGATTAAGTCCCTGCTGCTCTTGGTGGCAAAGAGGAAGGTCTCTGCCATCAAGGAATCTTGACCTCTAGTCCGTCAGCATCTTTCCCCCAATATCTGCATCAGGGTTGTTACCGGAAAGTATGTTGGAAAAGGGGTGCGAAACCAGGAGGTGGGAACTCCCTGCTGCGGCCACTTTCGTGCTAGGATCCATATTTGCCGTGGTCTTTCTCAGTGAAATCTTGAATGCCTTTCTGTGTATTTACAGGCATGTTTGTAGGAAGTGGTGATGAGGGAAACAAAGCGGACAGGCTTGGAGTTTCATCCTGCAGTCAAAATCTTGCTGCTGCAACAACAACCTCCCCCCGCCCCACTTTTGTTTTTCCTCCTTGGGGCACAGTCACGATTCAGCCCCAGCATCCCAATACTGGGAAAGCCCAGTGTCCCAGGGGCCCTGGAGCAGAATATCTGCCAAAGTGGGCAAGGCTAAGAGCTTTGGCCTATTCCTTCCTTGGTTGCCCAGAGCCACGTGGGGCAGCGTGCCAGGGGATTTGAACCTTGCAGCTGGCACCTCTGCCCCTCCGGGCAGCAAGGCTGTGCAACCTGGGGGGAATTCCAGGCTGAGGGTACAGTGGTACCTCGGGATGCGAACGGGATCCGTTCCAGAGCCCCGTTTGCATCCTGAATGGAACGTAAGACGCGACAGCTCATCTCCAAGTGCGCGGGTCATGTTTTGCCGCTTCTGCGCATGCTCGTGACGTCATTTTGAGTGTCTGCGCATGCACGAGTGGCAAAATCCGATGTAACGCGCTTCGTTACTTCCGGGTTGCCGCAGAGCGCAATCCGAAAGCGCTCAACCTGAAGCACATTCAACTCGAGGTATGACTCTATACTAAATAGGGAACACAAAGACACAAAGCTGACAGCTGGAACGTGCGAGGGCCCCTGCAGTGTAGGCCAGAGAGCCATGTCTCTGGCGTGCGCCTGACGTGCCCAGGTGGGCAGAGGCAGCCTTCCCCAATGACTCCCGCCAGCCCCAGCCAAGAGACTCTGTTGCTCCTCTGAACTGCCAGGCAACGCAGGGGCAGAAGGCGGTCCAGGGCTCTCCTGTGGGATAAGCAGCCCTTCATCCGTCTCATCAGTGCAGGCTGGCAAGCTGCAAACAAGAAAACTCCATCAACTTCTGGTTGGACCTTGAGGCTCCTCTAGATACCAGAGTCCCTGCTGTGGATTCCCTGTGCTGGCATGTGGCTTGTGGTGGAGCGGGATCTCGTTGATCACTAAATCCTGAGCAAACTCCTCTCAGAGGCCAGTTTAGGGTGGCTGAAAGCAGACCCAAAGGTCTCCGTTTGGGTCTTAGGAGAGGCAGTGCCGTGGGGGGGGGGGGGCTGCTGCAAAACCCACCCCGGCCCAGAGAGACCCCCTGCCATCCCTCGAGCGAAGCTCTGTCGAAACCTGCTTCCCCCGACTTACTTTTGTGGGCATTGCCAGGCACCCTCCGCTCCGGTGACGACACAGTTTCCATAGTAGCAAATGTGGTTCAAAGGGAGGGGGCTGTTTCTTTAAGAAAAGAATGTAAAAGAGGATAAAGAGCAGATGAAACAACAGCCCAAGCTGAAGGAGAGAGGATGTGTTGGGCCTGTAAAATGTTAATGGGGTAATTATGGCATTAGTCACAAGCACTGAGGCCTCGGAAGCCATGAGCCCTTCCGGCTGGCTGTGTGACACGGTGTGCAATTCAGCGCATAGAGAGGGGAACACGGTTAAAGTGCTACTGTCACATGCCAAATTAGGCACGGCACCAAGATGGAAAGGGAGCGCTCCCCTCTGCCAGCCAGTATATTGAAGTATCTGGGCCCAAACACCCCCCTGGACCTCATGCCTTCCCCAACCTTGTGGCTTCTGGATGTTGTGGACAAGCCTTGGCTGACTGAGGTTGCAGCCCTTCAGGACGTAAGAAGAGCCTGCTGGATCCAGCCAGCATCCTCTGGGAAAACCTGCAAGCCAGAACCGGAGCACCGGAGCAGCCTTTTCCCCTCATGTGGGTTCCATCCTGGCTCTTGTAGCCTTTGAGAGCCCTCTCCTTCTCCATGAATTTGTCTCTTCCTCTTTCAGAGCCATCCAAATTGGGGCCTTCCCTGCCTCCCATAGTTTAACGCTGTGCTGCAGGAAGGACTGTATTCCACCTGCCCTCAGTCTCCCAACACCCACCTTCCTTGGCTATCCATCAGTTCCAGCGTTACATGAGAGAGAGAACTTTCCTCTCTCGCTTCCTTCTTGCCAGGCATAATTTCCTGAGCTGCCCTTTTCTGCAGATCATCCGAAGGGCACAAGGCCTGTGACTTTTCCAGAGCCTCCCCTCCTGTCCTTTTCCACTCCAGCCCAAGATTTCCTCCTCTGACATCTGTTCCATGTGGGCCACCAGCTCTGCACCCACATCTCCCCAGGGATGCCCTGTGGGCTCTTCTCTTCACATCACTGAACACCCGCTGCAAATGCGCTGAATTTCAGGCGGGGCTTTGGGGACCAAGAGAGCCGTCTCCTGCAGGGAGACCCATCACGTCATTCCTTAAAATACTCATCTTGGTATTTTGCTCTCCAAGAACTCAGCTTACACTATTTTTGCTACTTGCTTTCATTTATTATTTGGGCTGCTCCATAACTAAAGGTTACCTGGTGGCCTTAGAGCAAGAATAAAAAGGTTTACAACAGGAGCCCCAACCATAAAACACTTAAAAATCATGATCCAGCATAAAACTTGAGAGACAGGAAATACTACAAGCTTTAAACTAGGAACACGTTTTGCAGACAAGTTGGTTTGATTCCACCAGGGAATGTGGCTTTTGGGGGCGATTTGATTTAGAATCATAGAATTGTAGAGTTGGAAGGGAACTCCAAGGGTCCTCTAGTCCAGCCCCCTGCAATGCAAGAATCTCAGCTAAAGCACCCCTTGCATGTCCTTTTGCCTAAGTTAAGAGTTTGACGTTCCTGAGGTTGGCGCCCGCCTTCTGCTTTTGGAAAAGCCGTTCAGAAGGAGATAACTCCTCAATGGGTCTCTATCTCTTGTTTCAGGCTCAGGCCGCAGGGTCTCCTCCGACCTCCCCCGGCCACGGGACGGGGCGCTCCATGCCCATGCCAGTCCGGTCCACCTCCGCCGGCTCCACCCCAACTCACGTGCCCCAAGATTCCCTGGCGGGAGTCGGAGGAGACGTCCAGGAAGCGTTTGCACAAGGTGAGCGTTTTGAGAACCCCGCGGCACTTGATAGCTGTGTGGGTGCAATTTTGCGCCTTTGTATATAGTGCGCAGACAAATTCGTTTCATGCGTTTGGGCCCAGTTCGCCCATCGGTTAAGGTCATCTTGAATCCTGATTCTGCAGCGATAGCTACCCCTCCCATTTTGTCCTCTGCAAGTTTGGGTGTTGGGTTCTCACCTGCCAAATGCACAGGCAGAAAAATAGGACCTAAACAGCCCCACTTGGGAAGCCCCCTCAGTGCTAAGAGGAATTTTGGGTGAGTTGTCAATTAACCTTACATATATGCCTACCTATGCATAAAAGGGGGGAATGTGTTAAACACGTTACCTTCTGTTAGTACCATATTTTTTGCTCTATAAGACTCACTTTTTCCCTCCTAAAAAGTAAGGGGAAATGTATGTGCGTCTTATGGAGCGAATGCAGGCTGCGCAGCTATCCCAGAAGCCAGAATAGCAAGAGGGATCGCTGCTTTCACTGCGCAGCGATCCCTCTTGCTGTTCTGGCTTCTGGGATTCAGAATATTTTTTTCCTTGTTTTCCTCCTCCAAAAACTAGGTGGGTCTTGTGGTCTGGTGTGTCTTATAGAGCGAAAAATACGCTAATTGCATAATGCAACTCCTTTCAATTTTTTCCATTTGCATTTTGGAAATCAAAAGTTTTAAAGGAACAACAACTTCCCATGCCTTTCCTTCCTGGTAACCTAATGTCTTTTTAAAAATAAGTGTGTAAGATCTTGAGTCTGAGAAGCACTGCTGGTCCTTGCATCCTAAAGGGGCTCCTCCAGTGCCTCCCCCTCAAGCCAGCCCACCCCCTCATTGAGCATCACAAAGACAGCCAGTGTGGGGTCTGGTTAGAGTGCTGGGACTCCAGAACTGGGAGAGACCAGGGTTCGAATCCCCACTTGGCCACAAAGCTCACTGATGTGGCCTTCGGCTGGTCACTGCCTCTCAGCTGTTTTGTGGGGATTCTATGAGGAAGAAGAGAACCATAGCAGTCTTCAAACAAAAACATCTTGGAGGTCCCGGGCCACAGGGAGGTTAGGCTGGCCTCAACCAGAGCCAGGGCTTTTTTGGCTGTGGCCCCGATTTGGTGGAATGCTTTGTCACAAGAGACTAGGGCCCTGCGGGACTTGACATCTTTCCGCAGGGCCTGCAAGACGGAGCTGTTCCACCAGGCCTTTGACCAAGGCGCAGCCTGACCCCCTCCTTTGGTGATCCTCACAGAACTCTAGCCCAATGGTTGCCATTAATCTGATTTGAACTGATTTTATAATGAATTGATTTTAGAATGCTGTATTATTTTACTGTTGTTAGCTGCTCTGAGCCAGGCTTCGGCTGGGGAGGGCAGGATATAAATAAAAAAATATTATTATTATTATTATTATTATTATTATTATTATTATTATTATTATATCTTCCACCTTAAGCTCTGTGGAGGAAAAGATGGGATATAAATAAATCAGGAGCCTGAATAGCAGCGGCTGGAGATAGGATCCCCTGGCGCCACTTCCATGGTAGCCTGACTCTGTGGGTGCAGACTGTTCCCCTCAAGGATTTATTGGGAAGCTGGCCGTCACATCGAAAGGCCAACTGTCTCAGGGCAGGGGGCATTTCGTGTTCAGACTCTCAGACTCCACATCACGGGCAAGGCAGAGGGGCAGAGGGGCCCCTGTGTGGCTCCTCACATTCCTTACCGCCTCCGTTTCTTCCCCAGGGACCCGGCGAAACCTCCGTAACGATTTGCTGGTAGCAGCCGATTCGATCACGAACACAATGTCATCGTTGGTGAAGGAGCTTCATTCGGGTAAGTGGGAGAGTGGAGGGCAGGAGCCAAGCCAGCGGGTTCGGCCAGCATCCTCTGGCCGAGGTGCCTGAGGCAAGGGTGTCATCAGCGCAATCTGCCCCAAGGCTTTGTTGACCAGGAGCACTTGGCAGCTCACCTTCCTCTATTTCTTCCATATTACTTCCATATTCCTCTACGCCACAGGAGCGGCAAGGATCCTAATTGCTAAAAACTGGGGGGGGGGGGGGGAATTGCACCAACAAAAAAGGAATGGCAAGACAAACTGTTAGAGTACATTGAACTGGCTAGATTAACAGAGGCAATTAGAGATCACACTAGACAAGAGTTTCAAAAAGCAGGGGGGAAATGCAGAGAATACTTCACAAAACAGCGCCCTAAAATACATACCTGGACTTGTTTCGATTAATGTCTGCAGGAGACTTTGTGGATATTTAAGTTATAGATAGAAAAATCTTAATAATCTTAATAATTATTCATAAAGGAAACAACTTATAAGAAGTAAATAAGAAGGCCAGATACAGGATAAAGGAAGTCTTTTATTTGGTTGTTTGTATTGTTGTATGTTATGTTCACGTTTAATGAGGGTGGATTTCTGTATTGGGGGGATGGGGGGTTTATGTTATGTTGTAAATAAAATTTCCAATAAAAATTTAAAAAATAAAGAAGCCCACCTGTGGGGTGTGGGGCCAACACACAGGAAGAGCTTTATCTTCCTCAAGAGCAAGGTTGCACAGTGACTGCAAGCAGACACTTCCAGTTTGGAATGCCCTGTTGGGGAACTGGGGGCAGTTCTTGAGTTCCACTGGAACGAGCCCCGTATTCTCCAGCTGCCAAACAGCTAATAGCCAAGAAAAACCCGTGACCCTCAGGCAGCCACTTTCCACATTGCAACAGGTTTCTGGGAAGGGAGGCCTCTGGTCCACCTGCCTCCATCCAGCTTTCCCTGCAGACTGACCGGCTGGTGGGTTTGGGGCCTGGGGGGTGTGTGAACATGATGCCTCTGCGCTGCTTGTGGGGAACAAAACCGGGGAGAGACAACTTACTTGCAATGGAGGCAGCTAACTAGTGCTACGCTAAATTTTTGCAGGGTTCATGTTTTGCAAGGGAAATGGCTGTTAAGTGGGGGGCAAAGATAGTTGTGGAAAAGTCACTACTTTTTGCTCAATTTTCCATGCCTGTTTGCAGCCCTGCTCCTCCCCAGCCAGCCGCTTCTTTGACCTACCTACCTACCTTCCTTCCTTCCTTCCTTCCTTCCTTCCTTCCTTCCTTCCTTCCTTCCTTCCTTCCTTCCTTCCTTCCTTCCTTCCTTCCTTCCTTCCTTCCTTCCTTCCTTCCTTCCTTCCTTCCTTCCTTCCTTCCTTCCTTCCTTCCTTCCTTCCCCTCCAGTGAGCAATGCCGTCCAGCTGAGGATTGTGGAGCTAAACTAATTAAACCACAGAATTGCATGGCCAGCTGGGTGGCTCTGACTACCTGACAGTGTCCCTAAGTAAGGGCAGATGAAGCCTTTCCGCCGCCCTCACTAAAAAAGGGGGAGGCAAGGGAAGAGGGAGCCCAAGTCAGGCTGAGCTGGAAGTTTCATTTGCCCACAAGGACTGGCAAGAAAAGGTCCATCCCAAACCAGCTCTTGGTTGCGTGTGATTGTGCAGGCCTCGTTGTGTGTGGCTGCCAAGACTTTGCTGGACTTAGGAGAAGTCTGCTGTCAGAATGGAGAAGCAAGTTGCCTGGATGTGATGGGGAAACTCTTCTGAGCAGGTTGGAAGGGCCTTGGGCTAGATAAGTTCAGGTGGATGAAATCTCTTCTGGTCATACTTCCAGGAGTATCTTATCTACTTTAGGAGGGAGGTTGGATGTCTCCCAGTTCTGATTCATAGAAGCACAGGGCTGTAGAGTTGGAGGGACCCTGAGGGTCATCCAGTCCAACCCCCTACAGTGCTAGAATCTCAGCGAAAGAATCGCCCAATCTGCTTAGAAACCTCCAAGGTCCACCACCTTCCAAAGTTCTCTTCCATTCCTTGCATTCCCAGAGAGCAGCTTGAGCCCTCCTGGTCCTTCTGGAGCACAGCTTAACAGGGGGAAGGGCTGCAAGCCCACCCCACCCCTGCCTTCCCTGTGGCCTCTCTGGGCCTGGAAGGAGGCCTTCCTATGTCTGGGAAATGCCCAGGCCTGTGGCAAAGGTGGCCTCTGGGCCAGTGACGAGTCCTCTGCTCCCCAGTGCTTTGCTGGAGCAGTCTCCTCTGGGGCGCTTGGTGCCAGAGGCTGCCGGCGTCGGCTCTGGCAAGATGGAGCCCTGTGTCTTCCCATCAGGGTGGGGGCTTAGCAAGGCTGCCTCCTTCCCTCCCCTCCTCGCTCTGGGAAAAGGCAGCCTCTTGGGCAATAACATTCGGCAACAAAGCAGGGCTTGTTCTGCCGGCGGCTGCTGCGCTGAGCTCTTGGGCTGTGCAGGGAGATGACAGATGAAACAGACTGCAGGCTCCCACTTTGATAAGATGCAGGCCAGGGGACCCTGGAAAGTGTCTGGAAGGATCTCATTTGCGTAAATCCATGGAAACAGCTGGAGTCGGGAGCCCAGCCGCAGCAACCTCTGCCAGAAGGAGTCTGCTTGGAGCCTGGCGTCCGTGCCCAGGCAGGCAGGGCCTTGGGCTGCAGCTTCCCGCCCCCTGGGAAGAGGCGTTGTGCCCTGGTGGGAATCAGTGCGGGGTGCGCCAGGGCACATTGATTCCAGCAAGGAAGCAGGTGGGGGCCCCGGCTGCGTCCTCTGCGCCCCCCCCCCCGGGAGCGAGGCTGCCTGTCCTCTTGTCTCTGGGGTGCTGGATGCAGATCCCCGAAGGAAGGCCTGTTGGTGGGGCAGCTTCGGGGCTGCCAAGCACAGCTGGGGGGTTCAGGGGAAAGTAGATCTTCCCCAGCACTTTCCCCCCCAGCCCCATCCTCCTTGGGGGTCCAGGCAGGCAGATTCCACTCCCCCCACGTTAGTCCCAGAGTTGTTGCTCCTTTTCACCTACTGGGACAGTTTCCTCTTCCTTTTGCCTTCCTGTTCTTTTCTGCTCATGCCCCTCTCACCACCCTACCCCCACCCCCACCCCCCAGTCTGCTTCCTGGGTGCCTGAGGGAACACACACAACAACACACTCCCTTGCTGGCCCTTTAAGAAACGGACTGAGACACTGCATGCCTTTTATAGGGGGGACCTGGCCTATTTAATGTGGACATTTCCTCTTTTGCAATCATGCTTCTTTGATGCTGACCACCCTGAGCAGCCCTGGGGAGGGCGGTGGATGCTTGGATCTCCTGCCAGAGTTGCCCCCCCCCATCCTCTCTCACCTTTCCTCAGAGCCAGTGTGGTGTAGTGGTTCAGAGCGGTGGACTTGTAATCTGGGGAACCGGGTTCGCGTCTCCGCTCCTCCACATGCAGCTGCTGGGTGACCTTGGGCCAGTCACACTTCTCTGAAGTCTCTCAGCCCCACTCACCTCACAGAGTGTTTGTTGTGGGGCAGGAAGGGAAAGGAGAATGTGTGCCGCTTTGAGACTCCTGAAAGGGAGTGAAAGGCGGGATATCAAATCCAAACTCCTCTTCTTCTTCTTCTTCTTCTTCTTCTTCTTCTTCTTCTTCTTCTTCTTCTTCTTCTTCTTCTTCTGGGAGAATGTTTTGATGTCCTTGCTTGACGTCTGAGCTCCAGTTCTTATCATCTTGGGCCCCACACCCGTGACCCAACGACTTGGGAGCAAGGAGTCCACCCCATAAGAAGGACTCCCCCTCCTCCGGTCCCCTGGAAGGGGCAGCAGAATCACTCTTGCCCATGGCCCTGGCAGCCTGACCTGTGGACCCCTCCCTGGAGACTCTCCCTTTGGCCCAAACCCTCATTGCTGGTTCTTTGTTTTGTTTTCAAAGGTGAGGAAGGAGGTGAGGAGGAAGAGGAAGACAAGATCCAGAACGGGAAGGACCGAGGTAAGATCAGGAGGGGAGGGAAATCCCCTGGCCTGTTGGTGGGGCAGGCCAAGGCGGTTGGGTGATGCCACCTTTGCACGACGGGTGCTTCCCTCCGTGTGGAGCAGGAAAAAGTCTCCATTGGTGCAGAACGCCCAAGCGCAGCTCTTCACAAGCCATAGGGCAGGATGACGGGCCTTCTTATGTTTCCAATGGGTGGCAGCTGCAACAAGCTCACTGTGCCCTCTGAGCACCCACCCCACCTCACCCTGTTAGATGGTGGTGCAGAGCAAGGTTTGTGTTAGCGCCCCTCAGGGGTGGGATGCAGAAGCTTCACAGCACCATCTCCTGCCCCTGGTCTCTTTCTTCCACCAGGTCTTTGCAGAGGGAGGGGCTGCCCAGTTCTTCCCAACTGCAGTATGGTCGCATCCTGCAGCAGGGAGGGGTTGATTCCAGGGGTTCCCCATGTACACAAAAGCATGTGCCCTCTGCTCCCGGTTAAAGTCTCTTTTTGTGCCCCAAGCAGCCCCAGCGCAAACAGAGCGTTGAAGTTCCCTGCCTTGCTTGTGGAATTCCAACCAGCCTTCCTCCAGCCGCCTATGGCTGAAATCAAATGGGCGTAAGAGTTTAGTGGGCATCAGATGCAATCGTATAGTCCTTAGTTTGCCTATCTGGTTGTCTTTGGAGGTCCACACTGTCTTCCCATCAGATGTCAAGGCGATAAATTAACTAGACAACTTTTAGATGACATCTGAAGATGGCCCCGTACCGGGGAGTTTTTAATGTGTGATGTTTTATTATGTTTTCATATGTGTTGGAAGCCTCCCAGAGTGGCTGGGGCAAGCCAGCCAGATGGCCAGGGTATAAATAATAAAATGACTTTTGTTGTTGTTATTATTATTCATAATTCTTTAAAAATGCTTTTGGACATAAACCACAGCAGGTGCTTTCTTCAAAGGCATGGTATAGACCTTTCAAGATAAATACATAAAACCTTGCCTGGGTGGGGTTTTGCGGCTGCTGCCACCACTGCAGTTTGTTCCTGGCTTTCTCAGCCAGCCCTTTGTCTTGTCCCGCAGGTTAAGCGGAAGACTCCGCCCTGGCCAGCCATTCAGGTGAGCAGACGCCCTTTTCTTTTCCAGGTAAGGTGTAGGCACAGTTGTGTTTACAGAGGGATGAAAGGCAGATTGCAGGACTGCCTGCCTGCCTGCCAGCCACACTGGCCCCCCAGTAGGCAGCGTCCCAGACAGGAAAGGCAGGCAGACCCCACTTTCGGGTCTCAGAGACTTTCGAACATCCCCCTCAGCACAACCATGGTGCTCTGAGCCTGACAGCTGTAGCCAAGGGGCTTCCTCCAGTGCTGCGTTTTTTACCCTGTGGGGCCAAGCAGAGACCCTTGGTGGCTGCCCAGTGCACAGGGGCATAGCTTCCCCCAACTGAGTGCAGGTGGTGTCCAGGCCATTGGTGATGGATTTGTCGTTTGATGTGGGGGGGCCCTCAGTATTGGGAGTCCCGCCCTCCCTGTTCCTGGCGCTTAGCAGAAGGAGAGGCTCCCGGCTTCAGATCTTGGAAGCGTAGATTTGGAAGAGTCATCTTTGCTCTTAGCTCCTGTGACCACCTAATCAATTCCAGCAGAGCTCCCTCCCGTCCAAAAGGGCTTCTCAGAGCTTTCCTTCTCCACCTGGAGCTGAAAGGGCCCCCGACTGTGGCTCTGCTCTGGAAGGGATCTCAGTTGCGCATAGGTTTCGAAGGACACGAACATGCCCTCCCCACAGTGCAAATGTCCCCTGGTTTGAAACCATCTTTGACGGCTCTTGGGTCTCTGCCAAGGAACCTCAGGGACTGTTGGAAGTGACATGAACAGGCAAGCCTGAGAAAATCCTCTGCGCTCTCAAACCAACCACAAGCCCCTCCAACTCCCAGGGCTCATTGCGGGGAGGGGGCTTTGGAGGGGCACTGGGTGGTCTCCCGCTCTGCCTCACTGGCTGCTCTGTGTCTTTGGCGCAGGTAAAGAGGCGCGAGCTCCTCTTCTCAAGACGTTTCCACATCCTTCCGACGAGGCATGCGCCAGCCGACACATCTGCCATTGTCAAGTCACGAGGACTGCAGGGAAGCCGCCTCTTTCCAACGGACCGCGTGGCAGCCTTCCTGGGGGGTGGGGAGGGCGGGGGCATCTCCTTTGGTTTGCATGTCCTGTTTCCATCCGTCTCCCCCCGTGCTTAATTGGGCAGCACCTTATCTCAAGTTTGGACCAGAAGACGTTGTCGAGAGCCGCTTCCAGGCAGAGACCGGCCATGTCTCCCGCGAAGCATCCTCTTCCCTCCCCGGCAGAGCGGTCGCCTCACCACCCACGGGCCACCCCGCGCGTGGTCTCCAGAAGAAGCAGACTTCTTATTCCATGTGGCTGAGTTTCCTTGTGCAAAGTGTGGGCGGAATGCTCTGTTGCGGAATGCAGAAGCCCCTCTGGCCTTCCCCACATGCCATGGATGTCAGGTTCCCTGGGCTGTTGGCGGGTGCAGCTCACACAGGAGAGGCTGGGAGGCAAGTGAGATGGATGGCTCCCTGGGAGGTGGCCCGCAGGGCACAGCCCACACAAAGCCCACTGGGATGAATGTGCCAGCATAGCCCCCCCCCCTTCTTTCAACAGTGGTTGCGCAGGGAGCATCCTGGAGGATTGTGTCGCATGTTTGAGGGACGGGGTGGGCTGCCGTTTGGCTCTTCCCCCCGGAATCCCCGAAGATCTTGTGCCGGCTCCAGTGCCAAGAGGAGAGGAGTGGGGCGGAGGGAGACCCAGCCTCTGGAGGCCGCCCTGTGGGGAAGCTTCAGGTGGTGGGGCAGCAGCAGCAGCAGCGCAGCTCGCTCAGTTGAAGGGACCCACAAGGGGCATCTAGTCCACCCCCTGAATTGCAGGACTCATTAAAAGCAGCTGGTCTTTGAACAAAGAAGACCCACTTGGGTACTTGGCACCAGAAGCCAATCTCTCTACTGCTGGCTTTGGGGTTTGGAAAGTGGCTCTTGGTGGATGGGACAAAGGCGTAAATGGACGCGAGGGGGGGCAGTGAAGGAAGGCAGAGCAATAATCCAGTTGGCACAGAGTGAGCTTCCCGGTTGCCCTGGCTCTCTGGGGGTGAGGAGGGAAGGGGGTCCCTGCATATCTCTCCATGTTCCAGAGAGGGGGGGGGAGCAGCCATGTTTGCTGGCTATATAGTCCAACCAAAATATTGTGAATGGGCTGTCAAGCAAGGAAAGGAGTGATGATAACCTGCTGGGTTCTTTGCGAGAATCACAGAACTGTCGAGTTGGGAGGGCCCTCCAAAGGGCATCTAGTGCAACCCCCTGCAGTGCAGCAAATGCAGCTAAAGCATCCCTGACCCAAAGGGCTCCTGGCCGTCCTTTGGTTTGGTGACGAGCCGCGTGTTGGTGACTCCGGCCGGTGAGGTGTCTGGGGAAGGAAGAGCTGCAAGGGAAACATCTGGGCAAAGCACAAATCCCACTTGGTGGTGCGGAAAGGTTCAGGCCTCAGCGTTAGAACAAGGGGGGCTGGGCTTGATCCGCCCCTTTGGGCTGGTTTGGGGGGGGCAGTTCTGCTTCTCTCCTCCCTGGGCATTGGAAGTGGTCTCTCTGATTGCAGAGAACTGTCTAGGGCTGCATTTCTTTGGTTCTCGTGAACGCAGAAGAAAGGGGATTCGGAGCAGGGGTTTTCCCTGGGGCATTCAGACATTTTGCCAAACACAGGAAAGGCCTTGTTTGGCTCAGACCAGACACCCTCCACATCGCTCAGCAGCCACCCAGAGGCAAAAGACAGTGAAGGAAACCCCCCAGCCCCATCCCTTGGCCAGCCACCTCCCCTCATTTCAGCCCGATTGTGTCCCTGCAATAGCCTTCCAAGGCAGCAGCTCAGAGGATTGTCACCAAAGCTCAATCCTCCTCCAGGTGAGGACCCCTCCTGTCGCTCTGGGCCCACCTTTGGACTGGCCCCAGGAGGAGCCCCCTCCTCTGCCCCCCATTACCCACTCCAAGACACCGGTCGGTGATGCCTGGCTGGTGACCAAGTCCCTGTCCCTCAACTCTCCTGGGACTTCCTCTTCTGGGTTGCTGCCAGCCTGTGCGGAAAGTGACCTTCTATGCCCTGCTCCTTGGTCCCTTCCGCCCACCCCCACCCCCCATGCCTTGAAAACTGCACATTTTAGCCTACCAAGTGGTCTGGCAGACGCTTCAGCCTACCAGAGCCTGCTCTTAGTCTTCCTGAGAGTGGCAGGAGATGGAGAGGCAATCAGTGGCCATGGGGCTGCAGACCCTCTCTGCCTCCCCAGCAGCCGTGGGCAAGGGGGAACACTCCGAGGCCTCGGCTGGTCTCAGCCTGGCGGAAGCTCTGCGTGGGGCTGAGCCAGGGCTTTCCAGGGCTGCCTGCACAGCCTCTGCATCTCTTGCTTCCCCTGAGACAGCCGGGGCTGCTTCCGGTTGTGGAAATCCCCCTGGCCGTGAGAAAAGGGGGCTGGGGAGGCGAGTGGGAGAAGGGGGCCGAGCCCTTCTCCCTGCAGGGGCTGTTGAGAGGCCAGGAAGCTCCTGCAACCATCTTCTGCCTGTCACAGGAGCTGGAGCTCTGCCAGAGCTCCCTTGTCAGGCCTGCGGGGGGGGGGCAGCACCGCCCCCCGCTCTGCCTGGACCTGGGAGGCTCCCCTGGTTTCTGCCTCTTCTCCAGGTGCAAAGCTTCTGCTCTTGCAGTTCAGGCAAAACATCCTCCGGCTGCCGGGGTTCCAGCTTGGGCTAAAAGAGAGGGATTTGTCCCAGCCTGCCAGACGTCCCCACACCCGCCTTGGGACCCCATCCTAAGATTGTTACTAATAATAACAAAGAGTCGCAGGGCGGTGTACAATATAAAAACTCAAAAATATGTACCATAGTAGCAAGCAAAACCAGTGCACGCACACACCAGTTTAAAAGGCATTGATTGCTCCCTGCAGTCAACAAATAATGCTTCCAATTACCAGGAGGGGGGAGGGTTCTCCTACTTGTGAGTTTGTGGGTATCTAGTTTCCCACTGGGAGAGCAAGGTGCTGGCCGGATCCCTTTGCTCCAGCCAGTGGCGTAGCGTGGGTTGTCAGCACCCAGGGCAAGGCAAGCAATTTGCGCCCCCTAACCCGTGGATTTGTGCCCCCTAACCCGTGGATTTGTGCCCCATAACCCGTGGATTTGCGCACCCTAACCCTAACCCCCAGATGTTGCGCCTGGTGCGGCCGGCCCCCCTGCACCCCCCACGCTACGCCACTGGCTCCAGCAGGCTCTCCTTGTGGTCTGAAAGTGGGGCTTGGACACGAACCCTCTTTCCAAGGCACCCCGTCGGCCGGGGCCTCCTTTGCAGGGGCTCCCCAAGGGCTCCCGCTCTCCCTGTGAGGTGGCTGCCTCCACCACCCGGGACTGCAGGCCTCACCGCTGCATTGCCAAGGCCTCCATGCCTTACTGTGGCTCAAAGTGGGGGTCCCAGAAGGCTCTCTGCGGCTGGTGGGCTCCAGTCAGGATGGGGGGGCAGGATTGGTTTACGGTCTTGGTGGCCAGGCTGGCCGGCCATTATGACCCCCGTCCTTCTGCTCCTTGCCTTTCATTCCTCACACCAACAGCAACTCGTTTTTCCTTAAGCTCTGCAGGGCCACCTCTGGGCTCCTGGAAGCAACAGGGAAACACTGGACCATAGAATTGCAGAGTCGGGTCATCTAGCCCAACCCCCTGCAATGCGGGAACCTGTTTGCCCATTGTGAGGCTTGAACCCACAACTGTGAGATTCAGGATCAGGCTCTACAGACTGAGTTATTCTAGGGAAGGTGCCACGTGGGTGAAGGGAAGGAGGGACCCCACATGGGTCAATGGCTCCCCCAATTCTCTTGCTTCTGGGGATCAGCAACAGAGCTGCTGTTTTTTGTGGGGGGGGGTGTCAGCTGCCTGTTCATATCTTCCCACATCACGTCCCCCCGGAACTGCAATTGGACTCTGTCTCCAGCGGCATCTGTTGCCCCTGAATCTGACCTGTCCTCAGAACACGCATCCATGTGCAAGGTTACGTCCTGGATCTTTTTCCGAAGCAGGGGTGGCAAATTGCCAGCCCCCTCCCAAGCCCCTGGAAACTGGGGGTGGTGGGCTTTGGGTGGGCTCCTGGGGAAGAAAGCAAAGCGTCTGAGCAGGGACCCCCTTGCCTTCTGCTTTTTCAAAGTCACCCGGCAGCCAGGTGGAGAAGGCCTTGGCAGGCAGACTTGGCGCCTGTGCCAGCCCAGGGCCCCTGGTGGCAGCTTGCCCTTCGCCCGGGGGCTTTCATCACAGTGACTCGAGGCCTGGGGAGCTTTGCAAACAGGTGTGGGGAAGGTGACCGGAAAGGAAGTCGAGGCAGCGGGAGCTTAGAGGGCAGCAACTGTGCCAGGGCTCTGGGGCTGGGGTGGCCGAGAGGAGCTGCTGCTGTCAGTTGTGCATGGACCCAGTCCCACCAGTCCAAGGTTGCCAGCTAGCCAACCCCTCAGGCCTGTGCTCTGCAGATACCTGGCTAGTGAAAAGGAACGGTCTCATTTTGCAAAGCCTGTCGGAGGCCTCTGGATATTAGTTGCTGGAAATGGCAGGTGGGGAGAGGACGGGGTCCTGCTTGTGGGCACCAGGTTGGCCACCGCGAGGGCCTGGGACGGGACGTGGCGATGATGTTGGAGGGGAGAAGGTGGCCGGGTGTTTCTGTGGAGCTGCAGGAGAGGCAGTGGGAGGGAGACCAGATGGGAGAGAGTTTCCTCCCAGGTGGGAAGCGGAGGCGAATCAGCCGGATGCCAAGTGGGGGCCATGATAGGCAGAAAGCGACCAAGTGGGCCCAGTCCCCTGGTGCTTGAGGTGGGCATGTGCCTGATCTCAGGTGCTGCTTGCCACACTGGGTAGCCAGGGCTTGTGCCGTGCCGCTGGGGCTCCCCTGAGTTAGCCAGGCTGTGAGGGAGGGCTGTGCTGTGCAGGGCATTGGGGATCTGTGCCCTCCCAGAGCTCTGAGTCCTGGCACCTGCTTCATGCCAGGACCTCAGTTGGAGCACATTGGAGAGGCCACATGGGGCCTGTGTTTTCCAGCCCAGGCTAGATCTCAAGCGATCGCTAGGACTGCAACGGACGGCGGACGCTTCCTTGTCCGCACACCTGAATCTGTCTGGGTGTTAGTTGACGGCCAGTGTGAGGACCCTTGTAAGAATTCCGGTTTACAACCACTTCCCCGCTTCTCATGTCTGTGTGTCTGCCTGCCTGTGTGCGCGTGGGAGCACACACTTGAATGTACGAATGTGAATCCTGGGCATGAGTGTTTTCATTTTACAAAAAAAAAGGTTGAACTACCTGGGAGATTCTGTACATGTTGGGAACACGTCTAATTGCAAGCTGTAAACTGGAAGCCACGTTCTCTCATCTGCCAAATATTTAATAAAACGAGTCCCGTCCATCTCACTTGGTGTGTGCCCTGAATTTCCGGTGGGACCAGGCGGGTGATCTGAGCAAAACCCCAGGGGCACAAAGCCCCCTTTGCCTGCCCCTTCTTTGGCTGCTTCCGCTTGGGAAGAGGCCTCCGCAGGTGGGCAGGCACTGGCTTCCTGGTGCACCTTGCGCTGCCTGCGCTCCCTCCTTGCCTCTCCTGCTCTCCTCCTCCTCCTCCTCCTCCTCCTCTTCCCCTTTCTGGCTCCAGGCGCATCCTCTCCAGACCCCCGAAAAAGCCAAGGCCCAGAGCCCTGTTTGTCCTGGCCGGATAATGAGGGGACTCCACAAAGGTCTCCCGCGGTGTCATTGAGCCTGTGTGTGTCGGCACCTAATGAGGCTGGCGGCCGACTCGGAGGGTCAAGGGAGGCCTGGGCTCCTCCTGGGGCGCTGGGGTCAGCGGGGAGCAGGGAAGGTGAAGGGGTCAGGCTACCTCTGGAGATGGACAAATGGGGGTGGGGTATTAATTCTAGAGCCCCGTCTGGGCTGGGAGGAGGACAAAGGAGGAGAGGGGGCTGCCTGCCCTTCCTGCCACTGGTTGCCTTCCAGTCCTGGTGCGTCTGGGGCCAGGCGGGGAGAATGTAGGGACCTCTCCCCCTATGAGAGTAATTTTATAGGCATGTACTTTATACCCGGGGACGCGGGTGGCGCTGTGGGTTAAACCACAGAGCCTAGGACTTGCCGATTAGAAGGTCGGCGGTTCAAATCCCCGCAACGGGGTGAGTTCCCATTTCTCGGTCCCAGCTCCTGCCAACCTAGCAGTTCGAAAGCACGTCAAAGTGCAAGTAGATAAATAGGTACCACTCCGGTGGGAAGGTAAATGGCGTTTCTGCGCTGCCAGAAGCGGCTTAGTCATGCTAGCCACATGACCTGGAAGCTGTCTGCAGACAAACACTGGCTCCCTCGGCCACTAAAATGAGAGGAGAGCGCAACCCCAGAGTCGTCCACGACTGGACCTAATGGTCAGGGGTCCCTTTACCTTATTTTTACTTCATACCCAGTCAGACCACTGTAGCTCAGTATTGTCTACACTCTCCAGGAGTTGGGTCCCTCCCAGCCTGACCCAGAGGGCTGAACCCGGGACATTCTGCTTCAAGGTGGGTCCTTTGCTGCTGAGCTCCAGCCCTTCCCGGCCAAGGCCTTGCACGCCCAAATGCTTATCTCGGGACTCGCAAGGACGCCCAGGTGTTTGCCATGGGGGCCTCTGGGGGCCTGTGGTGTAGTGGCAAATCCTGAGACCCAGGCAGAGGCTGCAACAGCGAGGGCTGGACCAGTGCAGACATCATGGCCAGTTCCCCGCACCCTTCAACTCTACACCCCACACCTGATGAAGAGCTCTGGTGGACTCAGAAACTTGCTCACTACTTGCTCGCTATTATTGTTGCAGCCCACCATCCCAATCTCTGAGCGATGCAGGATTCCAGAATTCCAGGGACTTGCCCAGGATTAATGTTTCCTTATGGTGCTGGAGGAGACTCTTGAGAGTCCCATGGACTGCGAGAAGATCCAACCTCTCCATTCTGAAGGAAATCAGCCCTGAGTGCTCACTGGAAGGACAGATCCTGAAGCTGAGGCTCCAAGACTTTCGCCACCTCATGAGAAGAGAAGACTCACTGGAAAAGACCCTGATGTTGGGAAAGATGGAGGGCACAAGGAGAAGGGGATGACAGAGGACGAGATGGTGGGACGGTGTTCTCGAAGCTACCAGCATGAGTTTGACCAAACTGCGGGAGGCAGTGGAAGACAGGAGGGCCAGGGGGTCACCAAGAGGCGGACACGACTAAACGACTAAACAACAATGTTTCCTTTGGAAATGAGGCACAGCAGAGTCTTTATAATATTTGGTTTATTTACACATATACAACCTGAGTCTATGATGGAGGGCTTCACGGCATCAACACCCCAAAAGGGTCTTCTTTCTCCCATAGCCACAGTCTTGGCTTCCAACAGAATTCAGATGTTGCTCTGACTCTCCAGCTTGCTGTTTTTCCTCTAGCTCACCTCACTGCTTACTCTCTGCTCTCAACTCTGGTTTGTCTGTTGAGGGCAGGGGGCCCACCCATTTGCCATCTCACACCCAGACCCTGAATCCCCATCACCTCCCCAGGAAGCCAGCTTGGCTATTCCAGGAATTAGAAGGCTTGATTAGCTTTTAACACTTGCTGGATCCAGGGATTAGAGGGGGCTGGCATACACATAGCCAAACTCATAACATTATTAGAGCCAGTTACAGATAGGTAGCCGTGTTGGTCTGCCATAGTCAAAATAAAAAAATTCCTTCCTGTAGCACCTTAAAGACCAACTAAGTTAGTTCTTGGTATGAGTTTTAAAACCATGGAGAGAACTGGTCTGAACAAAGACATTGGATTCTTATCTCATTATACATGACTAAGCCATTTTTCACCTTCTCACCCCTTGCCTTTTCCTGTAAGACCTATTGCAGTCGTTAAGAGTCGTCAACAGGCTCATCTCAGCTATCTGCCAATCTCCCATTCCCACCACCCTTCTGAGTAACACCCCTCCCCACCTTCTCACTATATAGAAGGATCTGGCAACTTCTGTTTCAGTGTATCTGAAGAAGTGTGCATGCACACGAAAGCTCATACCAAGAACTAACTTAGTTGGTCTTTAAGGTGCTACAGGAAGGAATTTTTTTATTTTGATTATTAGAGCCAGTGTGGTGTAGTGGTTAAGAGCGATAGTCTCGTAAATCTGGGGAACCAGGTTCGCGTCTCAGAGTGTTTGTTGTGGGGGAGGAAGGGAAAGGAGAATGTTAGCCACTTTGAGACTCCTTAAAGGGAGTGAAAGGCGGGATATCAAATCCAAACTCTTCTTCTTCTTCTATTATTATCATCATCATCAACAACAACAATTTATATACCACTTTCATTCAAAGATCACAGGGCAGTTTGCAACATAAAAACACAAAATTCATAACATAATAATAAAAAGACAACATCCCCCACACACATATTTTAAAGGCCATCAAGTGTTTGACAGCCAAAGGCCTGGTAGAAGAGAAAAGCTTTTGTCTGGTGCCTAAAGGTGTATAATAAAGGTACCAACCAAGACTCCCTGGGGAGAGCATTCCACAGACAGGGAGCCAGTGCAGAAAAGGCCCTCCGGATGTGCCAGCCTCTGGACCTCTCGAGGAAGAGGCACACGAAGGAGGGTCTCGTAGGATGATTGCAAAGTCTGGGATGGTTCATATGGAGAGAGGCAGTCGTTGAGGTGATGTGGTCCTGAGCCATTCAAGGCTTTATGGGTCAAAACCAGCACTTTGGTTTGGGCACAGAATTCAAACCAGTGCAGCCGGTCCAGGATCGGTATAATATTCTCAAACTGTTTTGCCCTGGTGAGCAAAATGACACTTTGTGACTTTTGGGTTGGACTCTGGGATTTTTCAAAATCGGAGTGGCACCTCAACCCTCGGCAGGGGGGGGAGTGTGTCTCCAGGGTTTGGCCACTTCTGTGGCTTCTCTGATGTCCACACATAGAATCCACTTCACCACCCAACAGGCAGAGGGGACCAGGGGTCTGGCCCTGGTGAAGACGGGCCATGAGATGCCAGGAGGAGCCCATCTCCCCTGCCCCACCTCTCCCACTACTGCCCACTCCAGCCTTCCTCAGCGTGGCTCCATTTGGGACTCCAGCCTCAATCAGCCAGATGGGTTTGGGAAGGCACGTTGAGACTTTGCGTGGCAGCCACTGGCAAAGATTGAGAGTTTTTTAAGCAGGAAATGCTCTTGCTGGGCTTTGAAGCTGTTGAATGCCAGTGGTAGGAAACCACATGAATTTGTCTCATCCTCTTTTCAAGCTATTCCTGGCTCCTCCAGCAGTGAGTTCCACAGCTTAACTATGCACTTAATAAAGAAGGACTTCCAAAGGCAACGGGAAGCTGTGTGAGGGGGTCCAGCAGGCTGTTATGATCTGGCAGGGCCCTGCCGTTGAGCCATGGGACATGCCTGCTGCCTCTGAAAGGAGGATGCCGCCAAGAGCCAGGTTGGGTCAGCAAGTGGAAGCTGTTGATCCCAGCCATGTCTGAAGCAGCCATCCCTGGTGGACCCCTTTTGGGAGAGGAGCCCCCCTGCTTGGGCTGGTGGTCCTGCTGTTTACAAATGCCCAAGAAGAGCTGCTTTGAGGCTTCCTCTGTCCCGGATGCTTTAGCTGGGATTCCTGCATTGCAGGGGGTTGGACTAGATGACCGCTGGGGTCCCTTCCAGCTCTATCCTGCCCAGCTTTTGCCTTTTGGAGACGGCTGTAACTGCAGCCACAGGGAGCCCAAGGGCTTTGTACTACAGGCCCAGGTGGCTGTTTGGGTAGGATCGCTGCCGGCAGAGTCCAGCTATGCTGCCGGCGGAGTCCAGCACAGTGGAGCTATTATCTGTCATTAGCAGCCCTGGGAAGCAGGCAATGGCCTGTTGGGGCCAGGAACAGCAGGCCAGCAAATGGGGAGGTCAAAGGGCAACCTGCCGCTAATCTGAGCGGATTTGGCGGCGGCGGCTCCCAGGTCAAAGGTCAGAGAGGGCAGCTCCGCGTGGTGCCAGCTCCGCCTGGGCTGGGGCACGAGGGGTTTTGCCCCACGACTGATCTGGGATGCCCATGGATTTGCCGTGCCAAATTCGGCTCTGCAGTCCCCATTCCTGGCACTTTGCGTCTGCTGGCGACTGATGCCTTGGGAGTCTCAGCATAGGAGGACCATGCAGAAGCGGAGA
This sequence comes from Podarcis bocagei, assembly GCF_964188305.1. Classification (NCBI taxonomy): domain Eukaryota; kingdom Metazoa; phylum Chordata; class Lepidosauria; order Squamata; family Lacertidae; genus Podarcis; species Podarcis bocagei. Next base: position 111,416,952 of record NC_138127.1, read on the forward strand.
GCTCCCATTAGTTAAATGGCTTAAAGGTGTGTTTGTTTATGATGTTGCTTTCCCTGCCTTTCTCCCATTGTACATTTCTGAGCACAATTCAAAGTCTTGGTGTTGACCTTGAAACCCTAAACGGCCTCAAAGGCCCAGTATACCTGAAGGAGCGTCTCCACCCCCATCGTTCTGCCCGGACACCTGGGTCCAGCTCTGAGGGCCTTCTGGCAGTTCCCTCCCTGCGAGAAGTGAAGCTACAGGGAACCAGGCAGAGGGCCTTCTCGGTGGTGGCACCCGCCCTATGGAACGCCCTCCCATCAAGGAATGTCAAGGAAATAAACAACTATCTGACTTTTAGGAGGCATCTGAAGGCAGCCCTGTTTAGGATAGCTTTTGATGTTTTGTTGTGTTTTTAATATTATGTTGGGAGCCGCCCAGATATTATTATTATTATTATTATTATTATTATTATTATTATTATTATTAAGAACTGTGGCGTTGAAAGGCACCCCAAGGGTCATCTAGCCAAGCCCCCCTGCAGTGCAGGAATTGCAATTTTTTAAAAAAAAATTATTAAGTACAAATTAGAAAACATACATATTTACAACAAATGAAAATGCAAAGGAAAAAGAAAATGCATATAACCAAGGGAAAAAATTAGAGAATACTTTGCCTCTTTTCAAATTTACAGTTGTTTATACCTCTCTAAAATGCTATTCACAATAAAGGAGTGAAATGAAAGATAAGATATCAGAAAATGAAAAAAAGAACAAAGAAAAAATAAAGAAGTAAAAGAAAAGGATCATAGGTGAAAATTTTAAAAAGTAGATAAGTATTCACTATATATAACCATTTCCCATCTATATTTGTATTCAATTGTATAATTTCATCTGGTCGTTTTTAAAAGACTTCCACCGTTTACCTCACGCGTTTTTAATAATCCGTTCATCAGATCCTCTGTTCTTCATATTTTCCCTTTGGATTTCCTTAATGTCTCACTTTGTATTTTTTATATTATGCACAAGATTATTCTAAACACAACCAGATTTTTATAGTCGAGCCCTGGTTTTGTAAATAATCATTTAAGAACTCCCATTGCTTCATAACCATGGTTTTGGATTTTCTCCTTATTATATCCATCAGTTTTGCTAGTTCCAGGTACTCGCAGTTTCCCCAACCAGGAATTGCAATTAAATCATCCCTGGCAGGAGGCGCTCAAGGCGGCAGCAGATGCCGGGTGAGGGGAAACAGAGGCAGCAACTGCCTTCCAACGTCTCTTGCACCTGAGCCAACATCCCTTGCCTGGGTCCCTCCAGGTGCACAGAACAAGAACAAGGGCACAGGTGAGAATTAGGAACCCGTCTTCTCCTGAGTCAGGTCCATCTTGCTGAGCTTGGCTGGCAGCAGTGGCTCTTTGGGGTTCCAGGCAGGAGTCCCTCCCAGCCCTACCTGGAGAGGCCAACAGGATTTGAACCCAGGACCCTCTGCAGGCCAGGCAGATGCTCTTGCAGTGAGCTACAGCAGTGTTTCCCAACCTTTTTTGGGCAAAGGCACACTTGTTTGATGAAAAAAATCTCGAGGCACACCACCATTACAGCCCCGTGACGTCAGCACGCAGCGTCACGCCGGGAGGGACGCACGAAAGTGTAAGTTTCAATTTTTTTCCCTCCCCCTTGCCGGGGAACCTCCAAGCTTTGGGGGTGGGGGGGGAGGAGGCAGCAAAGCGAGGCAGGAAGGAGAGCGCGGCTTGGCTGGGTGAGCTTTGGCAGGGGCAGGGAATGAGAGCCGCGAGGCGGGTGCTGCGGGCGGAGGCGCTGCCCGCCGAGCTCGCAGGCAGCCAGGCAGGCAGACGGCGAGAGCCCCGCGCTGGGCGGCCTCTCCTCGCCGCCGCCGCCCCGCCTCTCGCCGCCCGACTCGCCCGCCTCCCTCCAGGCAACATCTCGCGGCACACCAGGCAACATCTCGCGGCACACTAGTGTGCCGCGGAACAGTGGTTGGGAAACACTGAGCTACAGCCTTTCCCCAAAATGGTCCCCTAAGACAACCTCCTGCAGTTATTGAATTCTCCACTTTCACCAGCCTGATTTATTCCAACTTATTTATTATCAAATTCCCTACTTGCCTCTCGCCATGAGGTCCCAGGGGCTTATTATAACAATATAAAAACACAACATTGCAACTGGTTAAAACAATCTGCAGTCAGAAAACTAGGGTGGGCACTGGTCTCTGTTTGCCGCCTCCCCTCCCCTTCGGACCACCTTTTCAAAGTGGTTATGTGAATCAGGAAAAGGGGTGCAGAATCCAGCTGAGGAAAGTGGGGTGAGCGAGGTCAGGGGGGGGAAGCAGGAGCCCCTCTGAAGTCTCCCTGAATGTTCCAGCTGGGAGAGGACCCCCCAGCTGAGCCTGACTGGGCCGAGGTGGAGAAACTGGGCGGCAGGGCTGGGCCAGGGGGCCTGAGGGGGGCTTTGAGGTGAGTGCCCCTGGTGCCAGCCTCTCCTCTTCCTGAGAAGAGGAATTTGTGGGCATCCCATGAAGCTGAACGATGGAAGTGGACTATGCAGAATTAGATAAACTAACAGGAAGGATTTGAAACCTGCGGGACCAGAGATGACTGGAGTAAATTTATGGACTATTTGAAAAGTAATTGTGATGAACAGATCACGCCAGTAGGTTTGCAAGAAGTTTGGTAAGGTGAATTATTTGGTATATTGCAAAAAAGACAATGAGGAGAATTTTTAGTTAAAGATAATTAAAGGTAATATGAAATTAAGAAATGCATAATAAGTGATAAGGACGGAAAATCATCGGAGGTGTTGACGGAAGTCCAAAAAATATTGTATAAGATGTGAAGCTTTGTTGTATGAATGTTAATTAATATGTTAAAAACTAATAAAAATTTGTGTGTGTGTGTGTATAAAAGCTGAATGATGGAAGATTTGGGACAGAGAGAAGGAAGTCCTTCATCATGCAGCACATTGCCTGTGGAACTCCCTCCCACAGGAGACAGCGAGGGCCACCAACTTGGGTGCGTTTAAAGAGAATGAGGCCAATTCATGGAAAAGGAGAGATGGCTCTGCCCTGGCTCCAGGTCAGAGGCAGCAATGCAATGCTTCTGAATCCCAGTTGCAGGAGGGGAAATGGCTCTTGGGTTCAAATCCTGCTTGCTGGTGTTTGAACAGGAGCGACTGGCCTGATCCTGCAAGCTCTTCTTAGGTTCCTCCTCCTCCCAGGAGTGCCTGCTCCTTCCCTCCCTCCCTCCCCCACCCCCCTTCCGGGGCTTCCTCGCCCCCCCCCCTGTTTATTCTGTGTGTGCAAATGTTTTCACACCTCATTAGTTTGGTGCTTAAACCCAATTACCCCCAACCCAAAGGAGCAGGGATGAGCCCCTATTGAAGACCCCAGCAGATGGCCCCTTCCCCAAAGGGAGCTTAATGACCCCACAAGGTCCCCTGGGGGCTCACTGTCTTGCCAGCAGGAAGAGGGAGGGAGGGGGGCATCCTTCCCCTCGCTGGGTCATTTAACCCTTCGCAGGGAGGGCACCGCAATCAATGGCAAAGGGGAGCCGGGAGGGGGGCATGTCAGAGGGGGCAGGCGGAGCGCGAGGCCAGAGCCCTGGCACACCCAGATCCTCTCTTCTAGGGGCAAACTCGCCACGCTGCCAATCTGGTCTGGCAGGAGCCCAGTTGGAAGGGGGGGTGCAGTGTGGATGCAGGATCTCCTCTGCCTGGGGCACCGACTGGGGGGGGTCTGTGCCCCCACCCCAGTATTTATTTATTTATTTATTTATTTATTTATTTCTTTCTTTCTTTCTTTCTTTCTTTCTTTCTTTCTTTCTTTCTTTCTTTCTGCTTTTTATTGGTGTTTCATTACTGTTGTTGTTGTTGTTTAGTCATTTAGTCGTGTCCGCCTCTTCGTGACCCCCTGGACCAGAGCACGCCAGGCCCTCCTGTCTTCCACTGCCTCCTGCAGTTTGGCCAAACTCATGCTGGTAGCTTCCAGAACACTGTCCCACCATCTCGTCCTCTGTCGTCCCCTTCTCCTTGTGCCCTCCATCTTTCCCAGCATCAGGGTCTTTTCCAGGGAGTCTTCTCTTCTCATGAGTTGGCCAAAGTGTTGGAGCCTCGGTTTCAGGATCTGTCCTTCCAGTGAGCACTCAGGGCTGATTTCCTTCAGAATGGAGAGGTTGGATCTTCTTGCAGTCCATGGGACTCTCAAGAGTCTCCTCCAGCACCAGAATTCAAAAAAAGTTTCATTTAATACAAACAAACAAAATACAGTAAAATTCAGCAGTCATTTCCCCACATTCTTTCCCCACACTCTGCTGAGCATTGACTTCCTTCCCTCCCTTCAACAGGTTTTGTTATGTCAGTTACTTTCCCGCAGTTTCTTATTGTATCCAGTTCTATCTACATCGTAAGATTTATTTCAGTCCTGCCAGCGTCTTCAAATTTCTGCAGTTATTATTTATGTACTCCATAAATTTACTCCAATCTTTTTGGAATTTTGCTTCCTCCTGATTTCGGATCCTACAGGTCAGTTTTGCTAATTCTGCATAACCCACCCTCTTCGTCTGGTACTTTCCATTTTGGGGCTCACAAAGTTCTGTCAGCAGTTGTAGCAGACATAAATAACCTTTGAACTGCTTTTTCTATTTCCTCTCCCATCAAGCCTAGCAAGAAAGCTTCCGGCTTTTGGGGGAAAGTGCATTTAAATATCTTTTTCAATACATTATAAATCTGTTCCCAAAACTGTTTCATGTCCACCCCCAGTATTCTGCTTTCAACGGGGCACTGACTGGACCCATCCCCACTCAGGGTACCCCTTTGTTTGCAATGCCAACCAACAGAAAACCCACCTGGGACAGGCTGTTCAAATCCATATCAAGCGCTGACCCCACAGATGTGGGCCTCTCCCTTCTGCCCCTTTCTCCTAGAACCATAGAATTGTAGAGCTGGAAGGGACCCCCAAAGCCCATCTAGTCTGACCCCTTGCAATGCTGGGGCCACACTCAAGGAACCCTTACAGGTGGCCCTCCAACCCCCCCTTAAAAACTACCAAGGGAGACCCCCTTTGTAGGGTGATGGGATGAGAGTCCTCCACCTTCCAACCAGAGATGAATTTGTGGAAGAGACTCCCCCCCCCCAAAGGGCACTCCAGTCCAACCCCCTGCAATGTGGGAATCGGTAATCGAAAGTAGGTGAAGGCCCCCCTCCCCACAGAGGGGGGGAACAATTGCCTAATGCCTTTTGACACCAGAGGTCAGGGGTCACATTCAAGAGCTGCCCCCAACAGAGGTGGTGACCTTTCCTAGGGGCTGGACCCTGGCTCCCTGTGTCTTGAAGCTGGGGCTCTGCTGATGCCCCCCCCAGCACTGAGGATGAAGGGTGTCCCTAGTCCTGGGTGGGTGATGGTGGGCTCTGCCCCCTGCCGGGTGGCATCTGCTGCCTGCCCACCCCTCCTCTTCCTCCCCACCTCTCTGCATTGGGAACCCCTGACCTCCCAGCCTCCCTCAGAGATGCCCCCCCTGCCCCTTTTAATCCCACCCCCCTCGTGGTGGTGCCAACAGGAGTTTTCTCTCTCTCTCTGGCCCCTGTGTTGGGTACCTAAAGGGAGGAAGAATTTGTGGCCTCCTCTGAGACCTCTTTCCCAGAAGATGCCCCCCAGGCTCCCTCCTTGCTTTCCTTCACCTTCTCTGTCGGAAGAGGGTCTCCTCTCTGTTTACTGAGCTTGTTTTTACGCCACAGAATACGTCTCCTATTTACCAAAGGCACCTGTTGACCTTCCTTCTGTGAGAGCAGAAGCCTGCCTTCAGGTGTAGAGACAAAGTGAACTGATCCATCTTTTCTCTCTTTCTTTTTTGGGAAAAAATGTTCTTTGGTTTTATATAAAAGTTATACACAACAAACATAACATTTCCAAAAATAAAAAGCGGTTCTTTTGAACCTTGAGACCCTCCTTCCTTCTTTCTATGGCTTCTATTTCTATATTTTGTTCCTGCATCTTTTAATGTAATCTATCTATTATATAATCATGGTTTCCAAAGTTCATGTTATTTTACAAGTGTCTTTGTATTCCTGCCAATGATTTCAAATGTTTACAGTGCTTCTCTCAAATATGTTAAAAAATTATTCCAGCCTTTTAGAAATACTTGATCTTCCCGGTTCCTGATCTTTCCCGTCAGTCTTGCCATTTCGGCATATTCCATCTGCTTGGTCTGACGCTCTTCTCTGGTCAGTACTTTTTCTTCTTTCCATCTCTGGGGTAGGATCCATCTACAGTCATACCTCATGTTGTGTCCACTTCAGGTTGCGTTTTTTCGGGTTGCTGACTATCGAAACCGGGAAATACCGGAATGGGTTACTTCCAGGTTTCGGCAGTCGCACATGCTCAGAAGCGCCAACTCGTGCTTTGCGCATTGGCACTTGTGCCAAATCACAACCTGCGCATGTGGAGACACGGGTTGTGAACGCTGCAGGTTGCAAACGTGCATCCCACATGGATCACATTCACAACCCGAGCGTCCACTGTATTTTCTCAGCGGCAAGAAAGACCCTGAGTGACTTCTTTGTGACTCTGGGCTCCCTCCCAGTGCAGTGGTACCTCGGGTTACAAACACTTCAGGTTACAAACTCTCCTAACCCAGAAGTAGTTACCTCAGGTTGAGAACTTTGCCCCAGGATGAGAACGGAAATCGCGTGCTGGCAGCATGGCAGCAGCGGGAAGCCCCATTAGCTAAAGTGGTACCTCAGGTTAAGAACAGTTTCAGGTTAAGAACGGACCTCCAGAACAAATTAAGTTCGTAACCAGAGGTACCACTGTACAGTGGTACCTCTGGTTGCGAACGGGATCCGTTCCGGAGGCCCGTTCGCAACATGAGCAGAACGCACTGCGCGTGAGCGAGTCGCGATTCACCGCTTCTGCGCATGCGCGTGATGTCATTTTGCGCGTCTACGCATGCGCAAGCGGCGAAACCCGGAAGTAACCCTTTCCAGTACTTCCGGGTCGCCACAGGACGCAACCTGAAAATGCTCAACCTGAAGCAAACGTAACATGAGGTGTGACTGTATGTTCTCCCCGCTCCCCAAACCCTGGGCACCCACGACTTGCTCTCCTCCCCTCGCCCATCCCTCTGCCTTGCTCTGGGCAACAGTCAGCTTGCAGGTGGCACCAGCAGAACATCCTGCCCACATTCTCTGCCCCCACCCCAGCTAGTGGCCCCAAGTCCCACTCCTCCCAAAATGTCACCATGGCCACTTGCAGACTCTCATGTTCAGGGCGAGACCCCGTGCTCTAATAGAGGGGAAAGGGGTGTCTGGGGACCCCCAATAGAATACAGAGGGCATCAAGGGATGCTGCCAACTCTCCTGACTTAGAGGGAGTACTATGTTGGCTTCCCCTCCATGCCCAGTAATTGGTCGGACATTCAGAGCGCCGCCTGGCTGCCCCTTCGCCCCTGACATGCCATGCAGAGCCCCCAGTGCCCTCTGGGACCCAGGTCAGCGCTAATGAGCCTCCTCCTTGTCCGCCCCATTCAGGGCCAGGCCTTGTGGCGTCTGCTCCCTGGGCTCCCATCCATCACCATAAAATGAATTCTCCCTTCACTTTCAGGCTGTGCGGGTGACCTGCCCGCCTCCCTTTCCCACCGGGGACCCTCCCTCCTGGCGCAGCCCATTAATGATTGATGGCGCAGGAATGCAGCCTCCGGGTTATGGGGCTAAACTGGCGGGCAAACGCAGGGCCTCTGGGAAGTCATCACAGCAAAGCGGGGCTGGGCTTGGAGGGGGGGGGTGTGGGGAGGGCCAGGCCCCCTGAGAGGCATCAGAGCTGAGATAATACATGCAGAGCTAGCAGAAGGGCCACTCGGCTAGCAGGCCCCTGTCTCTTCCCAAGTCCAAGACGGTTTTTGCAAGAGAGGTTCAAAAAAAGCCCTGCTCCCCTTTGGCTCAAAGAAATGCTCTGAAAAGCTTCCACTGCCGTCCTGCGGTTTCCAGATGTACCGGTTTTCTGACCACGGAGGCAGAGCAGAGACACTGATATCCTTCTCCTCCATGAATTTGTCTTTTAAAGCTATCCAGGTTGGTGGCCATGTGGGAGGGAGTTCCACAGCTGAACTATGCATTCGTGACGAAGGACTTTCATTCATCTCTCTCGAATCTTCACTGAAGGTCCGCAGCTCCCAGCGTTTCTGAGCCAGGGAGGCTGCATCTGGTGCTCTCAGGTCCGGTCCATTTCCCCTGCTCCAAAAACAGTGGCTGCCTCGTTCTGAGCCCAGGGGCAGCAAAAGCTGCGTTCAGAGGACTCCGGCTCCATCTTCACGCCTCCCGGAAAGAGGGGCTGATGTCACAGCTGCCCACAAATGTCATCCTTTGATCCCCTTCCTCCTCCTGTGTGGGCACTTCAAGGCAGTTTCTTAAAGGCTAACCATGCGTTATGTGCCAGCATGTGTCACCGAGTCTCCCACGCCTTTATTTTTGGGTAAGAAAAGCTGCTTGGAGAGCCTCCCTGCCCCCCCAGCAGCCACAGCTTCTTTCTGCCACCCGAATCCCACCCAAAGTGACTTTTCTTAAAAATAAAACTAGTGCAGGGCTCTCTGTTAAGAAGCAACAACAATAACCTGATGGACAGCGAGCGGAGAGGAATGCACTCTGTGCCTGCCCTGGAGCTATTTGATCTCTCTAGGTGGATGTGCAGCCTGCCTTAGCTGAGGATCCACTCACTCCCGAAAGATCAGATTCAGATCTCTCAGGGGGATCCTTGATCCAAAGATCTGGCTAGATGAACAGTCTTTTTCTGACTTCACCTGGTTCGCCATGACCCTTCTGTTATGCACCCCCCAGTGACTCCCAGATTAAACTATCAGAGCACCTCTCTGTGGGGCTGCCCTTGAAAAGTGTCCAGAAACGGCAAAGAGTGCAAAGAGCAGCGGCTGGGGTGCAGCTGACCAGAGCTGGGTGTTCCTACCTTATGATGCCCATTCATTTCCAAGCTCAGTTCAAATCATAGAATTGAAAAGCTGTGGGGGGGGGGGACCCTCTGGCGTTTGCTCCCTCTTCCATGGGACGGCCCTTCAGACAGTTGAAGATGCCCATCATATCTCCTCTCAGTCTCCTCTCCTCCAGGCTAAACATCTCAAACTCCAGGCATGGCTGAGCCACACTTTCCAGACACAGGTCTGTGCTGTTCCTGGGTGAAAAAAGAGGACTCAGACCTGGAAAACACAGCCCCCCCCCAACTATTCCTCACAAGGCTTAGTTTCCAGACCCTTGATCATCTCGGCCCCCCTACTCTGCACCCCCTCCAGCCTATCAACATCCTTCTTAAACTAAGGTTACCAGACGTCCCCGTTTCCCGGGGACAGTCCCTGGATCTACAGCTTTCTCAGCATTCACATGTACATAGCAAACGATAAGTGTCCTCAGATTCATGGGAAAAAATCTGGTAACCTTATCTTAAACTGGGAGCCCAGAACAGATACGGGACTCCAGGCGAGGTCTGACCAAGGCAGAATAGAGCAGTACAGTGGCACCTTGGTAATAATAATAATAATAATAATAATAATAATAATAATAATAATAATACCTTTATTGTCAAGGTACAACCTGTGTACAGTGTTCTCAAACTTAATCTGTTCCGGAAGTCAGTTCCAAAACCAAGGCACGCTTTCCCATAGAAAGTAATGCAAACTGGATTAAACCGTTCCAGACTTTGAAAAACAACCCCCTAAAACAGCAATTTAACATGAATTTTACTATCAAATGAGACCATTGATCCATAAAATGAAAGCAATAAACAATGTTGTGCAGTCACACAGTCAGTCAGTAGCTGAACTGGGTTCCACACAGTCACAAAAACAAAAACACAAAATAAATAGCACAAACAGACAGACCTCAGCGTAAAACTCAAAACGGAGCACGTTTGGCTTCCGAAAAAAGTTTACAAACTGGAACACTTACTTCCGGGTTTGCAGTGTTCGGGTTCCAAGTTGTTTGAGTACCAAGGCATTTGAGAACCAAGGTACCACTGTACTATGACTTCCCTGGACCTGGACGCTAGACTTCTGTTGATGCAGCTGAGAATTGCATTTGCTTTTTTGCTGCTGTATCACATGGTTGACATCAAAGCCCTCAGTGTCTCAGGTTCTCCTGGGAACCAGTAAGAGCACCTTCCTGGAGGTGACCCTCCCCGTAGGCTCCAATAACCGGCCTTTATATTTGATGGCCCTTGAACTCCACCCAGCGTGGCTGGCAAGTGGACATGGCCCTGGGCTTTTTCTGTTGTGGTGCTCCCCCTCCAGTCGAGGTGTGCAGGGGCCCCATCCCTTTATGTTTCAGGCACCTGGGAAGGAAGGAAGGAAGGAAGGAAGGAAGGAAGGAAGGAAGGAAGGAAGGAAGGAAGGAGTCTAAAGTTTTTGACAAAATATTCCCCTAACTTACGACTCTTCTTGATTTAGTTTGACAACTGTAGATTATTTTCCTCCCGCTCTTTTTACATTAACTTTCTGTCTGGGGTTAGGAATGGGAAGTGCAATGTATTTTACTATTGCGTGCAGTTTCATTTTCTATCTGCCTTCAGTTTCTTCTGAGAACTGGCTAGATTGAAATAACTGCATAATGGTCTTTCTTCCTTTGTTCCAGAGCTGAGCCCCCGCCCCCCAAATGTTTTCAATCTGCTCTGCCAAATTTCTGGGGAGCCTCTGCATTCCTGGGAACCTCATCAAAGCTGCTGTATTCAACTCGTCTGCTCTATGTGGCATCTCCCTCCCTCTCTCGCAAGATCACAGAACAAATACGAGGCTCAAAGTAGCAAGCACTCCCTGCTGCCCACCTGGCGCTGACCCCCATCGTTGAGGCCGGGCATGGAGCGAGATCAGAACGTCATGCAAGGTTGCGTGTGCAACATCAGGACGTCTGGGCTCCACAAGGTGCTTAGGAAGATGGCACCTCTGGGAGGTGCGGAGCTCTGCATAGGTGGAGCCTTTAAGGAAACCGCTCTGAGCATGCTCAGAATAGAGGCACGATTCTGATAGGTATACCAGGCTGTTGGCCGACCACAGCAGGAGCCCAGAGTTCTATACTTTGGCTGGATTGGCCCCTGTGGCAACGGGAGGGAGGCGAAAAAACTAGGGCTAAGGAGAGACTGCAACTCTAGTAAAAGACCAATTTACCAGGTGGTTTTTCAGGTGGGAGGGGCCTCCAGGACACAGCAAGACGTTTGGATAGGGATTGTCTGAGGGGGGCAGAGAGCTGACTGGCCAGAGAACAGGAGACGGACAGAAATATCTCCAGGATGGGAGTATCTCTGAGTTCAAACAGGATAGAAGTGCATGAGGCAGGAGAGAGGGGGGGGCATGAGATTTGTTGGGGGCGGGACTCTAAAACAAGGCTGCAAATGCCACTGCGGGGGGGGGGGGCGCTGTGCTCCAGTGGAGTTCCTTCTCTGCACTGGGAGGTCGCCCCATGCCAATCCTGTGCCAATCTGCCTGGCTCTGTGCAATGACACAGAACAGACTGGAGGAAGGATCAGGGTCAGCGTTGATCTGCTTCTGAACCCTTTTCAGGCTGGCCTTTCAGCCAAGAGCAACACAACCACCACTCTCACCATTGCCCTTGCCCCCCCCCTCCAGCATCTGCACAAGGGGGACAACACACACACACACACCCCAACGTCACAGGAGGAGCTCAGCTGGGCTGGGAGAAGCCACGTCTCTCTCCCTCTGCCCAGTCAAATCTAAACCTGAGAATCAGAGAATTTTGGAGTTGGAAGGGACCCTGAGGGTCATCTAGTCCAGCCCCCTCTGCAATGCAGGAATCTCAGCTAAAGCATCCGAGACATAGCCATCCAGCCTCTGCTTAAATACTTCCAAGGAAGGAGAGTCCACCACCTTCCGAGGGAGCCTGTTCCACTGCTGAACAGCTCTTACTGTCAGAAAGGTTTTTCCGAATGTTTAGTTTGAATCTCCTTCCTTGTCACTTGAAGCTGTGGGTTCGAGTCCTGCCCTCAAGAGCAGGAGAAAACAAGCTTGTTCCCTCTTCCATGTGACAACCCATGAGATATTTGAAGATGGCTCTCATGTCTCCTTTCAGGCTCCTCTGTTCCAGGCTAAACATACCCAGCTCCTTCAACCGCTCCTCACAAGGCTTGGTTTCCAGACCCTTCTGTGGATGCAGCCTAGAATAGCATTAGTTCTTTTTGCTGCTGCATCACACGGTTGACTCATGTTCAGCTTGTGGTCCACCAAGACCCCTTGATCCTTTCCACATGTACTGCTAGTAAGCCTGGTGTCCCGTCCCCCCCAACCTATATTTGTGCATCTGGTTCTTCCTGCCTAAGTGCAGAGCCTGACATTTGTCCCTATGGAAATCCATTCTGTTAGCTTGGGGAGAACAGGATACTGGCCATAGAATCCTAGAAGTTGGAAGGGACCCCAAGAGTCATCTAATCCAACCCTCTGCAGTGCAGGAATCTCAGCTCAAGCATCCAGGACAGATGGTCCAGCGAGGACCCTAGCCTGATTCAGCAAACTCCTCTTTTGTTCCTGTGCCACCTTGCTCTCGGCTGTGGCCAGAATTATTATTATTATCGTTATTCTGTATTATATTTTGGTACTGCCCTCCATCGCAAGATTTCAGGGCAGTTCACAGGACACAATGCAAGGTCAAAAGACAAGCAAATAGTTAAAATTAAACAGCAAAACAATACCCCCCCTTTTGTGAATGGCCTTCTGAGCCCCTCCCTGGCACCCTGCCGCCCTCCCCTCCAGCTGCTTGTTTCCTGGGGAGGCAGGAGGTGGGTGGCTGGGCCTCTGGGCTCTGGCTTGCTTGCAGGAGATGTTATCAGCCTCTCCCATGACTAAGCTGGGGTCTGTGTCAGCAAATAATCTGTGGGCTATTTAGTTAGCAAATGATTAATGATGACACAGCGGGGCTCCTCGTTAGTCACCCAAATGCGAGGCAGAGCGGAGACAGGCAGGCAGCCCCCAGGCAGGCCTGCCGAAAGTCAGGTGGAAGCTCACCTGGTGCAGCAAGTCTGCTCCTGTCCACAGAACTTTCCCCGGTTGTGGGATCTCCAAATGGGCTTCACCAAGGAGCACTGAGGAACAGCCTCATGGCAACAGTCAGGCAAACGGCTCCGGCTGCCCCAGACAGCCCTCTCTTGCCTGCTTCTCGGGGTCGCTCCTACCATTAGGCAACACTCTCAGGCAGCAAAGTGTGTGCTGCTTAATTTATTGTTGTGGGGGTTTTTTACTCCCAGGAAGAAGCAGGGGCAGGAGAGGCACAGGCGGGATTTCCTACCAATGTTTTTGGGTGCCTCTACACACCATTGTTGCAGGAATTTATGTCTAGGTTGGGGGGGGGGTTGCCCCTCCAGCAGATATCATGCACAGGCAGCCCACTACCAAAATCAGCACAATCACTTTTGTGACTTTTGTGACTTGTCCCCACAAAACACTTCATCACAGTTTCTTCCTATCTATTCAAAGGGCCTCTGCTGCACGATACCAAATGTAAGAATTCACTGATCAATGTATCTATGTACTGGCTCACTGGGAAAACTTCAGAAATTCATATAGACCTGTGAGCTCAGCTCCTCAGCAGCCCCTCTGCCTGAGGGATAATCCCTGGCATCCTGATAGCTGAGTGCCAGACAGGTAGCCATTCCAGAAAGAACAAACCCAGATGAAGACAAAAGGTGTGATGAACTTGGCTGGGAAACAGGGAAATATCTCTTTTGTTCCACTTGATGGGTGTTTGGTGGAGGGCATGGGGAACCATGGGGCAGGGTCCAGGATGCTCAGATTCCTGCCACCAGACCTCCCCTTTCATGATGTAACCGTGATGTATGAGTGATGTAGTTTGGGGGGTGTAACATGGGGGTTAGCAGCTAATAAAAATTTGGGGGCTCTTTTGTTCGGGGCTTCCATCTTGTTCCACATGGTGGCAGGTCAAAATAAAAAAATTCCTTCCAGTAGCACCTTAAAGACCAACTAAGTTAGTTCTTGGTATGAGCTTTCGTGTGCAAGCTATCTCAGCTATCTGCCTATCTCCCATTCCCACCACCCTTCTGAGTAATACCCCTCCCCACCTTCTCACTATATAGAAGGATCTGGCAACTTCTGTTTCAGTGTATCTGAAGAAGTGTGCATGCACACGAAAGCTCATACCAAGAACTAACTTAGTTGGTCTTTAAGGTGCTACAGGAAGGAATTTTTTTATTTTGACTATGGCAGACCAACACGGCTACCTATCTGTAAATGGTGGCAGGTGGCAGTCCTGTCGCGACCGTCTTCAGTAAAGACCAAGCCTACTGGCTGCTCTTTTGCTCTGGTATTCCTGGCTGGGGTCCTTGGTTTTTGTCCAAGGGAGCCCTCAAATTTCTCCTTAACACTATCACCTTGGCTTGGGAGGAAGATTGGCTGTGCTTCAGGGGGTTGGACTAGATGCCCCCTGGGGTCCCTTCTAGGATTCTATGAAAAGGAGGAGTGCACTCTGTGATGGCCCAGCTGCCTCCTGACGCACCACCAGCCCAGGGGACCAGAGGAAGAGGCTTCATACTGAGTTAGTCCATTCCTCCACCAGTGTATTGTATACACTGACTGGCAGCTGTGACTCTCCAGGATTCCTCGAGAGGGACTCTCTCCAGCCCTCTCTGCAGATGCGGGGCTTGAACCCGGGACCTTCTGCCTGCAAAGGAAGTGCTCTCCCCCTGTGCAACTTCACGGAGAAAACCCTGAGTGCACGACCATGACGGTCTCACTCTGCCCTCCACCGTCCTCAGAAGACCAGAGAATGAGAGAGAGAAAGAGACAGAGCAACAGATCAGCTGTCAGAGCCTGAGACTCTAAAAACTCAGGGCTGTGGGTTGGAGCCCCACGGGGAGCAAAATATTCCTGCATCGCAGGGGGTTGGACTAGATGCCCCTCGGGGTCCCTCCTAACTCTGCAAGTCTGTGATTCCGTAACAGACTTACTCTCCACCAACCAAGCCTGGACTTTCCCAAGGCTTCTGGACGGGAATCTGGAGGTGCAGTTGGCAGAAGCTGTTCTTGGGACTAGCGGTGGCTCCTGCAGTGGCTGCATTCTGTAATAAACAAAAATCTGCCCTTATTCCCTTATGGGGGACACAAGAGCCCTTATAGAGTCCTTTGCAGGTTCTCCATCGGTCGGAGAAAAGAACAGAGGCCAGCCAGAGAATATTGAGAAGCAAAGCAGCTTGTAAGCCTGATCTTTATTGAACTGTTGCAACAGGGTGCCCCCTTCACACGCAGGAAAAGAGGAGGACCCAGAACCCAGGTGTGCCCGACATTTTAAATCGCTCGCCCTGGAGTTCAATACCACCCCCAGAAACATCATACCTATATCACAGAAAAGGTGGTCTACAACAGAAATCTGAGTGCCTTGTTTACCTCCTGTCTGGCAGGTTACCTGTTAATGCTCACTTGATCGGATACCCTGGGGAGCCTGGCCAGTCTTTTGCAATGACAAATACTTAGTTCCTGAGCCAGGTCACAGGCTCACCCTGTTCATACACAGACATACCCTTAAGACAGGATTTGTGAAGGAAAAGACAATGGGGAGGCTCCCCCACCTCCTCCCTCCTTGCAGAGAAAACATTTGGTCAGTTTGGGAGTGAAAATGATTTCAGGGCGGTCCTCCTGTGCTGCTCCAGGCATGTGGTCCACACATCTATGTATGCGCTTGGTTGGTACATTTATGAACATTTATTATATATATAAGATCTTAAATTTTTAATTTCAATACCCTCCAAGTGCCACCATTTTCCAGGGATGGCCCTGGAATTATGAAAGCCATCCCTATTTCCTCCTCCAGAACTGCCACTGAGCTGGTCTTTGTCCTGAGCATCCCCTGACCTCTTTCTGGCCACTGCTGACCAGCCTCCTCCTTTGGGCAGCTCCTAGCGGCTGCTGGAGAACAGAGGGGGGGGCACTGGCAAGGCCCCTCCCCAGCTCTGAGAGGCAGGCAGGCAGGGAGCAGGGCTGCCCTGAGCAGGAAGAAAGGGGGACCAAAGAGGAGCAAAAGATGTCTTGGTTTTTTAAAAAAATAAAATAAAATAAATGTGTCTGCTTCTAATCTTGTCCCAAAATGCATTTATTGGTGTGTGTTTTTCTTTTGGTAAACCTACCAAAGAAGAAAATCAAATCAAATCTGAATTACAAGGTTTTCTCAGGACGGCGGAGGACATTTGTGCTGTGTCCCTTTGGGGAAGCGGTGGTGACACTCACCCTGCTTCCGATAGGAAATGCTCTGTGGGGGTCGAGGAGGGTCAGTTGTGGGGGAAAGGAGTGAGAAATGCCCCTGTTTTTATCTGAGGGATGCTGGAGGGTATGGAGCTGCTGTGGCGGAGGGCAGCAGAGCAAGTGTCCTGCTGCCCTCTGGAGAGAACAAACCTGCTCCTGAGGAGACCCATCCCTGCAGACAGGCTGAGCGCATTAGGAGGGCTGTTGCTGGAACAATGTCAGATCCAAGCAAGGTTGGTCTTTAATCAAGGAGTTATTTGCGAGTCAGGAGGAGGGCCTGGCTAATGTTGCCAACCCATAATAGTCAAGGAGGAGGAAGAATAATGATTTGGGGGGGGAGACCCCAAAATGTAAGTCCACCACTGGGTGGGGCTCTGGGCAGGTCAGAGACGGTGGAACTGCTCCACAGTCCTAGAGAGAGCTGCTTCCCATCCAGGCCTTGGAGCAATGGACCTAGAGGTGGAGGTCTACTTGTGAGTAAACTATCCCTGATGCTCCTTCATTGCCAGCAGCTGTGGCTTAGAAGGCCTGAGTATTTAAGGCCCCCTCCGCCCTCTTCAGCCTTCTAGTTGCTGCAGATAACAATGAGTGGCTGTGGCATTTTGGCGCCTGAGGGCAAACCACAAGAATGGCACCGGCTGTGGATCTGTCCTGGGGATTCCTGCGTTCCACCCGGGTCTGTTTGGGCTGCTGCCGGACTCCTAGAAGCCCCACCTGTGTTGGTAAGTGCTTTGCAAGATGTCCAAAGGTCTGGGGACCAAGCCTTGTGAGGGAGTGTCCCTATTTTCCAGGGACAGTCCTGGACTTAAAGAAGCTGCCCCAGTTTCTGATGTGATCCCATTATGTCTCGGATTTTCCTTAAAAGGTAAAGGGACCCCTGACCATTAGGTCCAGTCGTGACCGACTCTGGGGTTGCGGCACTCATCTCGCTTTATTGGCCAAGGGAGCCGGCGTCCAGCTTCCGGGTCATGTGGCCAGCAGGAATAAGCTGCTTCTGGCGAACCAGAGCAGCGCACGGAAATGCCGTTTACCTTCCTGCCGGAGCAGTACCTATTTATCTACTTGCACTTTGACGTGCTTTCGAACTGCTAGGTGGGCAGGATGGATTTTCCTTAGGAGAAATGTTGGAGGGTGTGGAGTAGGACGTCCCCGGTTCTTTCTTTTCAGCCAGTACTCACTGGAGCTCAGTTCCGGCACCTCTCAAGTGGGCGCCATTCAAAGAGAACTCATGGTGAATTCTGGTACCTCTTGAAAAAAATAGCACAGGACGTCCCTAGTTTCATCAGAAGGTATGAGTTGGGCATGTTTAGCCTGGAAAAGAAGAGACTGGGAGGAGATGGGAGAGCCATCTTCCAATATCTCAAGGACTGTCATACGGAATATGCAACAAGCTTGTTTTCTCCTGCTCTGGAGGGGGGAACGCAAACCAATGGAGTCCCATGACAAGGAAGGAGATCCCAACTGTGATAGGAATTTTATGGTTTTAGATATATAGTAATGTTCATAACTGCACATACATAGATCAGCACAGGAACCATTTTGATTCCTAAACTGACCAAATCCTTTCTCTGCAAGGTTAAAATTGGAAAAGCCTCCCCATTGTCTCAAGGATATGTCTGTTTGAATAAGGTGTGAGCCTGTGACCTGGCCCAGGAAATAAGTATTTTAGCACTACAAAAGAATGGCCAGGCTCCCCAGAAAATCCAATCAAGTAACCTGCTAGACAGGAGATAAACAAGGACAAGAGAAAAACAACATTTAAATTTCTGTGATGGAGGTGGGATGTATCTGAGGGGTGGTCTTAGGTTACACCCCTTCTGTGATGTATGCATAATGTTTCTGGGGGTGGTCCTGATCGAGAGAAGGGGAATTTCAAAGGTCTTTATAAGGCCTTGCAGGCCATTGTTCTGGGTCCTCTTCCTCTCCTGCGTGTGAGGGGGGTACCCTGTTGCAACAGATCAATAAAGATCAAGCTTACTAGCTGCTTTGCTTCTCAATATTCTCTGGTTGGCCTCTGTTATTTTCTCCTACCAATAGGGAACCTATGTAAGGACTCTATATGGGCTCTTGGATACCCCATAAGGGAAAAGGGCATATTTTTATTTACAACAGATGGCGACCACGCACGAAGGGACTTTTGGTTACCCGGATTCTGGAAGCGAGGAAGGACTGGTTATCCAGCGCGCACCAGGCAGTTTGCCAGGAGGAATAACCAGTCTTCCATCGGTCCCAGGGTCTGGCAATAACTTGGAGTTCAGCGGGGCTAACCAGAGGAAGCAAATCTTGATCAGGCCGGCCTTAAACAACCAGTCAAGAGATCCCAGGATCACCAGGACAGCGCTTGCGAAGTGAGTATGAGTAGGAAAAATGGGTAGTGGGGTGGGATTCTGCAAACCACAGCAAACCTATACTTCTCAAATCCTTACTTCTTTCCTCACTTTAACTCTTGAAAAAATTGCCTTCTACTCCTTTCTGTCCCCTCGATCTCAACACCAGCCTTAGCCCTTCGGAGTATGCCCAGGCAAAGGTTGTGTGTGATTTCTTCCACTTAATTCTGTATGCCAACCTATTCCTTCGGAGTTTTGCCCAGAAAGGTTGTGCAATTTCTTCTGCACTGAAAACTATAATTCCCAAAACTATAACTCCCAGGTGTAGCCGCACCTCTGCCATGGCGATCTTTGTTAGAGATGACCTGTGAGCGGAGAAAGCAAGGGCACCTGATTCCTTTCCTTCTTTGTCATTTCTGAGTCTCAATCTGGCATTGCAAGTGTGCAAGCGTTCAGTAGGGACTCTGAGTTAGATTGTAAAAGGCAGGGAGGTTGCTGTGAGTTGTAGAATAGAGATTAAGTGAGGTATCCCCAGGTTTTTTCCCTTGGATCCCCAAGTTTTCCCCTCGGAGATTTGTCCAGGTATCCCCAGGTTTTTTCCCTTGGATCCCCAAGTTTTCCCCTCGGAGATTTGTCCAGGTATCCCCAAGTTTTCCCTTGGATCCCCAAGTTTTCCCCTCGGAGATTTGTCCAGGTATCCCCAAGTTTTCCCTCGGATCCCCAGGTTTTCCCCTCGGAGATTTGTCCAGGTATCCCCAGGTTTTTTCCCTTGGATCCCCAAGTTTTCCCATCGGAGATTTGTCCAGGTATCCCCAAGTTTTTTTGTCCAGGTTTCCCCTTTTCCGGACCCTTCGGAGTTTTGCCCAGGTCCAAAACCCTTTTAATTGAAAATGGGTGCACCTCAGTCAAAAGAAAAATAGTCCCCAGACCCCTGGCGTGAAAGAAGCCCAGTTGGTGCTTACTTCCCGCCTGGACTCTGACAGTCCCCTTCAATTTGTGTTTAAGAAACGTTTTTCCTGTGTTTAAATTGTACTTAGGTAACATCCAGCAGCTGCTTATCTTAAATGTGCCATCTAAAATAAAAATGCAAGCTTGCTCCAAATTCTAAATCTAAGGAAGCCATGTTGAGCCTTATCAGTCTTAAAAACAAGACAAAATGGAGAATGAAGTGTGCAAATGTTTGTTATTTGAGAGAGGCTCTAAAAGAGTTTTTCTCCCAAGTGGTAAAATCCTGTATACGTGCTACTTGTGTTCTGAAAGGAGGATTACCCCACCTCCTTTCTCTAGTTTCAGTGGGGAGGGTGAATGGTAAATGATGATGTGTTGTAACTTTTGAGTTTGTGAGTACACCTGTGTTCCAGTCTAAGTTAACCTAATGTTTCTGCTGCAAAAGCCTAGTTGAGCCAACTGCTCTCTCAAGCTAAAATGCAGTGTATGTATTTCATTAAGCATATGCCTATGAAAGTATGGTGTTCCTTCTAAGAAAAATATCTGAGTCCAGTTTTAACTTTGATCTGGTTGGACAGAAGAGTTATTGTAAGGCTCCTGATATCAGTCTCTATAAGACGTCCTGGCCTCTTTTCTTAGAACATGCCCCCCCTTGTTTCATTCTGTCTCTTTCAGGGTTTTTTCCCCTTCTCCTTCTTATTTCTGTGCCAGGTAAATTTACTCCCGAGTAAGCTTCCTTTAAAGGAAACTGCAAAGGGGGGGGGGGCATAAATTAGGCTTACTATTCCTCTGCAAGTTCAGGAAAAATTGTTCACTCTTGTATTCCTTTTAAATCAAATCTATGGCTGTTTAAACTTTGCTTTATAAAAGATCCTCTCCCTATCTTAGGAAAAATGTTAACTTCAATCTTCTTTTAAAGATAATTTCTATAGGAATTTTCACTCTTTAGTCTAAGGAAGTAAACACTCACTCAAACTAGCTTCAAGATCTGTATAGAATTGGGTACTTTTATTTTCCTCTTCCTTAGTACATGATAGGCGCATGGCTTGTGATCTCTTCCCCAGTTGTGTCTGTGTACATAAGTATGTGTGTGTCTCTCTGGTAGTACAAATCTTGCTATGAACCCTATATTTTGGAGGGTTGGACTAGATGACCCCAGGGTCCCTTTCAACTCTCCCAATTTGTGGCTGTGTGGAAGACCATGTGTCTGCAAGCATTGGAGGGTAATTCTTAAATTCTGGTGTGGTAATGGAGTGAATGTGTGTGTTTCTGGTAGTACAAATCTTGCTGCGAAATCTTGCTGTGAACCCTATATTTTGGAGGGTTGGACTAGATGACCCCAGGGTCCCTTTCAACTCTCCCAATTTGTGGCTGTGTGGAAGACCATGTGTCTGCAAGCACTGGAGGGTAATTCTTAAATTCTGGTGTGGTAATGGAGTTGAAATTCAGCCTAGCTTTGCTTTTTAGTTTTAAAAGGTGAGAGGTAAAAGCCATGATGTTTTGAAGCACAACTGGTAATATCAAGCATTTGAGTGATTACAGTATTTATCATTTTGTCTACTATTTTTTTTAAAAAAAATCAAACTTAAAGGTCAATTCAAAGTTTAAGCACATACAAATGAATAATCAAGTACAATTAGCCTTGGCCATTCCTGTAAATTAAGGCGCAGAAAATAATAATATTAATAATAATAATAATAATTTTTTGTCTGCAAATGGTAAGGCTGAAATGACTGAGAATGTTAAAAAATCCTATGAATTCTAACGCTCTGGCCATTTTTACTCATAAATAAGAGAGCGGTTGATTGTTCCGCGAATGGCCAGAGGGATATTAGCCCTTTCCTGTACATAAAGGAAGCTTGGGCTGAATGGTGAATACTTGAAATTGCTGAGTTTCTCTTTTTTGTTTTAAAATCTAACCCTATTTTAAAAAACCACTCCTTACCTGGCCATTTTTACTCATAAATAAGAGAGCGGTTGATTGTTCCGCGAATGACCAGATAAAATGACCAATAATGATAGCCCTTTCCTGTACATAAAGGAAGCTTGGGCTGAAATTGCTAGCTTTGGTGAATACTTAAATTGCTGAGTTTCTCTTTTTTGTTGTTTTAAAATCTAACCCTATTTTTAAAATCTACTCCTTACCTTTCCCTTCCTTATTCTAATTGAGCCAAAAGATGCAACATTTTCAATAGTATAAAAGGTTTGCTGAGACATGAACTCTGCACATGCACAGAGGCTAGATCAGCTAAAGAAGAGAGAGAGAGGAAGGGGGGAGCTGTAAGGGGGGAGAGGAGGTTTCTTCGAGAACTGCAGAGAGAAATTTATCCAAATGCAAAAACTTGGAACCATTGACCGAAATCACCCTAAATGTGTCTTTGCTCCAGGGCTACTTAAGACAATAGAGTTAAGTACTGGACATGCCAAATTCTTTTCACAGGTAAATATCAAAGCACTCCCACTGTGAGTTCCTCTCTTGAGTAGTTTCTCCCCCCCCCCCAATGGGATTTAAATTTCATAAGTTTTTTTTTGTTGTGTGTGTGTGTGTATGTGTATATGCCTATGCATTTTAGGAACAGCATTTCCTGACAGACCTCTCACATGAAATAATTTTCCCTTTCAACAGGTGTGTATATGCCTATGCATTTTAGGAACAGCATTTCCTGACAGACCTCTCACATGAAATAATTTTCCCTTTCAACAGGTGTGTATATGCCTATGCATTTTAGGAACAGCATTTCCTGACAGACCTCTCACATGAAATAATTTTCCCTTTCAACAGGTGTGTATATGCCTATGCATTTTAGGAACAGCATTTCCTGACAGACCTCTCACATGAAATAGTTTTCCCTTTTAACAGAGTGTCCTTTCTTTTCTCCCACAGCACAAATGATAATGAAGGGATGCAAACAGTGATTTAAATACTCTATAAAAAGTAAATGCATTTGTTTTTCCTTTTGTCTTTCTTCACTTAAAGCCAAACAGTCACTTTCTTTCTGTTCAGCAAAACAAGTCTGAATCCCTGCTACATTAGTTGATTTCCTTCTATCTCTTTGTGGCTTTGACATTTTTTTTAGGTTACAAATAATCTGTTTTCGTTTATTAAGTTCGTTTTATCAGTTCTTCCATTAAATTAATCGAAGCACAACCAAACATTGTTTGCGGAATGGTATTTGTTTACCTTTTTGCCTGAGCATTTCTTACTAATTCTGTCATTTTGGCTAGTGCAAGGTACCTGCACAACTTTAAATTGCCATTCATTTTTCTTGGTATTAACTCATTTCCCAGTATTAACATTACAGCTGATGATGTCACATCAAGAAACACTTTTATTTTCATTTGGGATGTTAGAATGCCAAAACAGATTACTTCAGGTTACTTCAGGTTGCTTATTAATTGTGTGTCTTAGCATTTATTTATTTTTGGTTCCTCATAGGTCATTTGTGTGTGTGTGTTTTACTTTGGGGACATGTTCATCACATGTTGGAAGTCAGTTTCATGAAGTTCTTTTATTGGATAGCACATGGTGAATTTTAAGTTTCCCCCCATTGTTTTCCCATTTTTTCAGTCCAGGAGTAATCTGTGCGGTTTTTGATAATATCTTTGTATTATTTAATAATAATTCTTTTCTAAATCTGATGTCTTTGTGTCAAGTCTGTTTTCATCTAACTGGTAATCTAATTTTTTGCTTTCTTTTGTATTTTTTAACCTTTGTATTTTTTTCAGTCTAGTAGTAATCTGCGTGGTTTTGATAATATATTTAATAATAGTTCTTTTCTGAATCTGATGTTTTTGTGTCAAGTTCATTTTCATCTAACTGGTAATTAATTTTTTGCTTTCTTTTATTTTTTAACCTTTGTATTTTTACAGTTCTCTTTCTATACATGTGGAGTAATTTTTTATTTTTTAATATGAAAAGAACAACAACAACAAAAATTAAGTGAAGGAAAGCAAACAAACTTAGCAGATAATAACAGTAATTATGTGGAAATGTGATAATAATATTGAAATAAATAAAATGCTTAATGTGCTAAGATTTTTTATTATCTGCAGCTTCCCACGGAAAACTCAAGGACATCCCTTTTGCCTTTTCCCCCTTCCTTGTCTAACTGTGTTTAAGTCTCCCCAAAACCCTGACCCCTTACAGGATATCACTTCTACAGATGTGCAATGATGAAAAGCAGCAACAACCCCTCAACTCACAAGACCTGCAACACCAGAGTTTTCAAAGTGCCCACAGTTATCTCTTTCAAAGGCTATAGACTGAGGGGGGAGGGGTTGAACTGACAAAGGGGGGAGGAGTTGAATTGCAAGGACATTTTTTCACTTGAACCTCAAGCCTCTGCTCCAGGATTCAAAAGATACATACGTAAAAGATCACAATTGTGTCAAGATATGCAACAGATATTTAATTATTTTGTTTTGTATTATGTGTTATTATGTAAGAATGTTGAAATGTGTCTGACAGTGTGAATTCCACAAAGGGGGGCAATTTATTGTGCGTAACTGTTTTTATATTTAATGTCTTATTGCTTACACACCAATGGAGAATTCTCATGCATTTTATACTTTCTAATAGCTCACACTATTGTGTAGTCCAATGTTTAGATCAATTTATAACCACATTGTTCCACCTGGCACTCTGCCAACTTTCCCTATCCATTTTAATATGTGTTAAACCTCTTTTTGCCAATGACAAACTTCTGGATCCATAAAACACCAGGTACATGAAGGTGGATATGCTTTGGTTTAGCAGGAATGATTCCTTATAGACTTAAATTGACTTATTTGGACAACTGCCCTTGTTAAGAATGGTTTTCTTTTAACAGATTGGTTTGAAGACTTGAGAACCATGGGGCAAGATAAATTCAAATTGGACTCAGTTTGAATTGCGCAAGTGTATCCAGGCTGCAATTAGCTTTTGGTCCTTTAAGTGCAAGTGAGCAACTTCCATGAGTACAAGACCACAGCCTATAATAAAATCCCATAGCTAAAGGCCAAGGCGAAGACCTCTCCCTCACGAGATGCCCAAAACCTGTGCCAGCTATGGTGAATGCCAGGCGACATGGTTAAATGAAAGCCCTGAGGGGATTCAACAGACAGGATGTGTTGCTGTAGCACTATGTCAGTGTGAGACCACAGAAGAGCTACCTTGACACCTGAGAACACTAAAATGGCGGGGGGGAAGCAAACTGCACTTTTCAGTCATTAGTGGACCTTACCTTCCTGCTAGGTGTAAAGCATAGAACACTATTGAGTAAATGGTCTCTCCCAAAGTGTTAGAATGCCACAAGTAATTTAGTAGCAAAACGCAACATGTGTTATTTTTATATGATATATTCATACAAAGACATCCATCTACAACATACGATGTTATTATTTGTGGGGCAAAAATTTTTAAGAAAAATTCTAGCCCCAAAGGGGGGAATATTGTGATAGGAATTTTATGGTTTTAGATATATAGTAATGTTCATAACTGCACATACATAGATCAGCACAGGAACCATTTTGATTCCTAAACTGACCAAATCCTTTCTCTGCAAGGTTAAAATTGGAAAAGCCTCCCCATTGTCTCAAGGATATGTCTGTTTGAATAAGGTGTGAGCCTGTGACCTGGCCCAGGAAATAAGTATTTTAGCACTACAAAAGAATGGCCAGGCTCCCCAGAAAATCCAATCAAGTAACCTGCTAGACAGGAGATAAACAAGGACAAGAGAAAAACAACATTTAAATTTCTGTGATGGAGGTGGGATGTATCTGAGGGGTGGTCTTAGGTTACACCCCTTCTGTGATGTATGCATAATGTTTCTGGGGGTGGTCCTGATCGAGAGAAGGGGAATTTCAAAGGTCTTTATAAGGCCTTGCAGGCCATTGTTCTGGGTCCTCTTCCTCTCCTGCGTGTGAGGGGGGTACCCTGTTGCAACAGATCAATAAAGATCAAGCTTACTAGCTGCTTTGCTTCTCAATATTCTCTGGTTGGCCTCTGTTATTTTCTCCTACCAATAGGGAACCTATGTAAGGACTCTATATGGGCTCTTGGATACCCCATAAGGGAAAAGGGCATATTTTTATTTACAACACAACTAAGCAGGGGTCTTTTTCCGTTGGAGATTTTTCAGCAGACGGGATCTGGGGGATCCTTCAGCTGCAATTCCTGCCTTGCAGGGGTTGGATCAGCTGAGCCTTCGCAGTCTCTGATTCGGTGATTTTTGCAAATCCACTACCAGTGACCGAGGCCCGGAGAGCAATTGCTGCACTTTCTTGGTGATGTTGTGAAGGAGGGCAAGATCAGAACTGGCTCCTTTCTCTGACTGGCCTTCTGCCCTGCCACCGGTTGCCAGCTGCCACTACCCATTCCCATAAAGCATCCTCACACTTGGATATTCAGGGGGCCACACTGAAAAGCAGAGGGCCTTTTCTCATCTCATCAGGGACAGTGTGGTGCAGTGGTTAGAGCTGTGGACCAGGACCTGGGAGGACGGGGTTTAAATCCTCCCCCTTGGATATGAAGGGTGCTGGGTGACCTTGGGCCTAACCTGAGGATTAACCCAGGAAGGGGAGAACCATGTTTAACCACTTTGAGCTTGTTGGCGGATAGAAGGAGAGAAATGCGATCAATACAATCCTTTCCCCCCTGAGAACGAGGATTCGGTGCCTTCCAGCCACTTCAGAACTGGCTGACTCAAACTATGCAGAATTAGATAAATTAACAGGAAGGATTCGAAACCTGCGGGACCAGAGATTCTTAGAAGACTAAATATATGAACTATTTGAAAAGCAACTGTAATGAACAGATTACGCTAGCAGGACTGCAAGAAGTTCTGTAAGGAGGACTATTTTAAATATTGAAAGAAAGACTATGAGGAGAATTATTAGTTAATGATAATTATGAGTAATGGAGAAATTAAGAAATGCAGAATAAGTGATAAAGAACGGGAAATCATCAGAGGTTGTTGACGGAAGTCCAAAATGTTGTATAAGATAAGAAGTTATGTTAAATGACTGTTGGAAATGATAAGTTAAAAAAATCAATAAGAGAGAGAGAGAGAGAGAGAGAGAGAGAGAGAGAGAGTGTGTGTGTGTGTGTGTGTGTGTGTGTGTGTATAAAAGAATTGGCTGACTCAGGGACCGGCCGTGTGTCACCTTCTTCTAATTCGGCATCCGCCTTCTTGGTGAAAGAAACATTCAAATTGTCCCGTTGGAGGTCCTAGGAAGGCGTTGCAAGCCCTGCAAATTGGCACTTGTCATAGCAGCTTTGCACTAAAGGCGGGTTCAGGATGAGTCTCTTTCTGCAGGTGCAGCTGAGTAAAGTTGTGGGGGAAGACTGCCTGGCACGTGGGACTCCGGTCTCCTGCAGGGGGGGGGGGCAGGGGGTGGAGAGAGTGGGATTAATTCCTGAGCCTAATTCCTGAGTTTGCTTCCTGGGGAGCCTGTCCCAGCTTTGCAAGTTCTCAGCTGTTTCCAGGAGAGCTCATCCATGTGGAGCACTCATCCCCGGCTACCATAAAACCTCTTTGGGACCAGATCCACTGCAAGTGCTCTTTCTCCAGGCAGGACTGGAGGAAGCAATGCTTTTGAATCCCGGTTGCTGGAAACTGCAAGAGGAGAGAGCGAGCTCTTGTGACTGTTGCAGGAATTTATGTACAGTTTTTTTTGGGGGGGTTGCCCCTCCAGCAGATGTCATGCACATGCAGCCCACTACCAAAACCAGCACAATCACTTTTGTGACTTTTGTGACTTGTCCCCACAAAACACTTCATCACAGTTTCTTCCTATCTATTCAAAGGGCCTCTGCTGCACGATACCAAATGTAAGAATTCACTGATCATAGAATCATAGAATCATAGAGTTGGAAGAGACCACAAGGGCCATCGAGTCCAACCCCCTGCCAAGTAGGAAACACCATCAGAGCACTCCTGACATATGGTTGTCAAGCCTCTGCTTAAAGACCTCCAAAGAAGGAGACTCCGCCACACTCCTTGGCAGCAAATTCCACTGTCGAACAGCTCTTACTGTCAGGAAGTTCTTCCTCATGTTTAGGTGGAATCTTCTTTCTTGTAGTTTGGATCCATTGCTCCGTGTCCGCTTCTCCAGAGCAGCAGAAAACAACCTTTCTCAATTTTTCTATGTACTGGCTGACTGGGGAAACTTCAGAAATTCCTATAGACCTGTGAGCTCAGCTACTCAGCAGCCCCTCTGCCTGAGGGATAATCCCTGGCATCCTGATACCTGAGTGCCAGACAGGTAGCCATTCCAGGAATAACAAACCCAGATGGAGACAAAAGGGTGTGATGAACTTGGCTGGAAAACAGGGAAGTGTAAATATCTCTTTTGTGACACTTGATGGGTGTTTGGTGGAGGGCAAGGGGAACCATGGGGCAGGGTCCAGGATGCTCTGATTCCGGCTACCAGACCTCCCCTTTCATGATGTAACCGTGATGTATGAGTGATGTAGTTTTGGGGGGGTGTAACATGGGGGGTTAGCAGCTAATAAAATTTGGGGTTCTCTTTTGTTCGGGGTTTCCACCTTGTTCCACCTGGTGGCAGGTGGGAGTCCTGTCGCGACAGTCTTCAGTAAAGACCAAGCCTACTGGCTGCTGTTTTGCTCTGGTATTCCTGGCTGGTGTCCTTGGTTTTTGACCAAGGGAGCCCTCAGATTTCTCCGTTAACAGTGCTCAGAGCCTGCTTGCAGATATCCCATGGGGACATCGGTTGACAGGCCCCTTAGGCCTAAACCCATAGATGGTTCTTCTGATGTTAAGACCTCTCCAAAGGTCTGGAGGTCTTTCGGAGAACCTTCTTTTGGAAACAAAAGTTGGTTGGAGCTTTGGGGATGCCAACACAGTGGGGCTTCACATCTCTTAAATTTCCTCTCCGTTCTAGACTCCTGGTTGCCACACTTGGTGCTTTTGCACACATTCCTGGTGAAATAAAAAAAATAAGGTCTTACATATATAGTAAATGTTCATAAAAGTACCAAGCAAACACGTACATAAATATATGAACCACATGTCTGAAGCAGCACAGGAAAACAGCCCTGGAACCATTTTGGCTCCCAGACCAAATATTTTCTCTGCAAGGTCAAAGGAAAATGGAAACGCCTCCCCATTGTCTTTCCCTTCACAAATCCTGTCTTAAGGGTATATCTGTGTATGAATAGGGTGAGCCTGTGACCTGGCTCAAGAACTAAGCATTTGTCACCACAAAAGACTAGCCAGGCTCCCCAGGGTATCCAATCAAGTGACCATTAACAGGTAACCTGCCAGACAGGAGATAAACAACGCACTCAAATTTCCGTTGTAGACCACCCTTTCTGTGATGTAGGTATGATGCTTCTGGGAGTGGTCTTGGACTACAGGGTGGGCAATTTAAAATGTCTATATAAGGGTGGGCACACCTTGATTCTGGGTCCTCCTCCTTTCTCTTGCGTGTGAGGAGAGCATCCTGTTGTAACAGTTCGATAAAGATCAGGCTTATGAGCTGCTTTGCTTCTCAATATTCTCTGCTTGGCCTCTGTTATTTTCTCTGACCGTTGGAGAACCTGCAAAGGACTCTATAAGAGCTCTTGTGTCCCCCATAAGGGAATAAGGGCAGATTTCCGTTTATTACAGAGGCACCCTTGTTGCCGCACAACTTCCACAGACTAGAGCCCACGATGCCAGGTGCGTCCAGACTTACTAGTTTGCAGTTGGAATCCACTGCATTACTGCGTAAGCTGAATGTTGGAAGATTTGGGGCAGATAAAAGAAAGTCCTCCTTCGAGAAGTGCAGAGTTGAACTCTGGAACTCCCTGCCACAGGAGGAAGGGATGGCCAAGTGGCTTAAAAGAGCATTAGGCAGATTCATGGAGGAGGAGATGGCTGGCTCCAAGCCAGGAGGGCTCTCTTCTGTCTCCGTGATCAGAGACAACAATTCTTCCGGGTACCAGTCGCTGGAAACTGTGGGAGGGGAGGGGTCTCTAAAACAGGCATCTGGTTGGCTCCTGTGAGAACAGGATGCTGGACCTTCTGGGCTCACCATGGCCTGATCCAGCAGGCTCTTCTACTGTGTTTATAAAGGCATATATTCCCCCCTATCCAGCAAGTGGTTTTTTGTGCCTGGGGATACACAGCTGAGCCAATGGGGGTCCGCAAACTTTTTCAGCAGGGGGCCGGTCCACTGTGCCTCAGACCTTGTGGGGGCCAGACTATAATTTGAAAAATAATAATAATGAATGAATGAATTCCTAAGCCCCACAAATAACCCAGAGATGCATTTTAAATAGGGAAGCTTTTAATGTTTAATAGGTTATTGTATTTTAGTGTTTTGTTGGAAGCCGCCCAGAGTGGCTGGGGAAACCCAGCCAGATGGGCGGGGTATAAATTATTATTATTATTATTATTATTATTATTATTATTATTATTATTATTATTATATTATTATTATTATTATTATTATTATTATTATTATTATTATTATTATTATTATTATTATTATTATTATAGCACACATTCTACTCATGTAAAAACACCACGCAGGCCCCACAAATAACCCAGAGATGCATTTTAAATAAAAGCACACATTCTACTCATATAAAAACATGCTGATTCCTGGACCACCATCTGCAGGCCGGATTTAGAAGGCGATCGGACTGGATCCGGCCCGCGGGCCTTGGTTTGCCTACCCATGCAGAAGGTTTGGGCAGGGCAAAAGGTGAGGAGAGGTCTGAAATCCACACCTTAAGGACCCAGGAGCAGGAAGCAGCTGAGACCCACTGGCTTTGCTATGCTAATTTATCTCTTCCAGTAGGGAAATTCCACTTCAGCAGTTTCTCACGCAGGCTCTCTTTGAAGTTCAGCAAAGGATGACAATATTCGGGTCCTGGGAGACGGAAAGGCTCTCCCGCTGCTTTCGGAGTTTTGCCATCTCTAATGTTCGGTCTGCGTGTTTATTCTCTTGCACAGTGCATAACGGAGGGGCTTTCCTCTGGCTAGAAAGCGGAAGGGGGCGGCTGGCAGAGGATGCCATCATTCATGCCCCCCAGATGGCATGGCTGATGTTAGGAGGCCCCCCAATACTGTGGACATGGGGGACAGAGCTGATCTTCATTAAACTGTTGCAACAGGGTCCTCACTCCCCACCCGCAGCAGGAAGGAGGAACCCAGAACAATGGTGTGCAAGCCCTTATATAGACTTCTGAAATTGCCCACCCTGTAGCCAGAAACCACCCCTGAAACATCATACGTACATCACAGAAGGAGGCGGTCTACAGCAGAAATCCTGCCTGCCAGGATACCTGATAATGGTCACTGATTGCTTTACCTAGGCAGCCTGGCCATTATTTTGTGATGGTAAATAATAATTCCTGAATCCAGATTACAGGCTCACCCTATTCATACACAAATAGGCCCTTAAGACAGGATTTGTAAGCAAAAAGACAAAGAAAAAGGAGAAAACCTTCCTTCTCCATTTCCTTCCTCCTTGCAGACAAACATTTGAGGTCACTGGGAGAGTCAAAATGACTTCAAGATTGTCCTCCTGTACTATTTCAGACACTTGGTTTATATACTTAATGAACATATGATATATATATATATGACCTTAGAATTCCTATAACATCTGTGAGATGCCCCTTTACTGTTGCTGAGTAGCCATTTCAGGTACTGGGGGGGGGGTGGCCATTGGAATAGGCTGGCATATGGATCAAGTGCCCCACTGTGGGCAGAAACTTTCCATCTGCTCCCCTGCTCATGAAGGCTGAGAAGGATTGGGGACGATTGACGGGGCCTTCTTGGTGGCGGTGCCCCAGTTGTGGAGCTGCGTTTGCCCCATCGCACAGGCACCTACCTTTTATTTATTTACTATTTATTTGCATACCGCCCTTCCCCACAGCATAAAAATACAAGACGAAAACACAAAATGCATAATGAAAGCAAGAACAACAGCAACCAAACCATTAACCCGTTTCATCTTTGCTCATCTCCCAGGACCATCGAAAGTCCTTTTGACTCAGCCAAGCTCATGGGGACTCGGATCTGCGGCATTTGAAACATTAACGCTTCTGGTTCTGTTTTAGAATTATGGGATGGTTCATTGTTTCTGTTTCAGTTGTTTGAATCTTATTGTTTCAGTCTGTTGCTGGGTCTAGTGGTACCTCAGGTTAAATACTTAATTTGTTCTGGAGGTCCATTCTTAACCTGAAACTGTTCTTAACCTGAAGCACCACTTTAGCTAATGGGGCCTCCTGCTGCTCCTGCGCTGCCGCTGCAAGATTTCTGTTCTCATCCTGATGCAAAGTTCTTAACCCGAGGTACTATTTCTGGGTTAGTGGAGTCTGTAACCTGAAGCGTATGTAACCCGAGGTACCACTGTATTTGGAAACCCCGCTGTGATCTTTTTCATGATGGAAAGCAGCATATAAATACTTGAATGAGTCAATTAGAACAATGGCAGGAAGTTGTCCTGGAGCCCAAGGCCTCAGCTGATCTCTGGGATCTCATGGGCAGCCCCCCCCCCCTGTGATAGTGATCTTATCACTGTGCTACTTTCAAGCAACAAGCTTAAAAGTTAAGGAAACAATTCTTAAAGCACAAAACAGCACTTAATGCAGACCCACAGATTACAGAATACATAATTCCCGTTCCCAGTTTGTAAGGCTTTGATCCTTTTCTTTTTTTCTTTTTTCAATTTTTTTTATTGATTTTCCAAAATTTTAAACAAACAAACAAACATAGATCTTAACTGTACTGTACTTAATCCAATCTTAGTAACATTGTTAAATGATTTCCTCAAATCCCCCTGGCTGAGTTTCATTGCATATCTTTGTAACAGTTTTCCAAAACCTATTTTCTCATAAAATTAACTTAGTCACAGTAAGGACTTGATCTTTTAGTGTGGCAGCACTTTGGAACTCCCTGCCTATTGAGATCTCGCCTTCTGCTGCCTGCTAAAAATATTCTTGTTCAGACAAGCCTCCTTGGATGTTTAGAAAGCTGATGTGCATTTTGGTCTTTTTTTAGCCTGTTGTTTTAACTTCTTGGAAGTCTTAAATCGCCGTTGCTCATTTTTCTTAGTGATTATTTTAATCTGTTTTTGTAAACTGCTCTGATGTCCTTGTTTTGCAATCAGTGGTGTATAAATTTTATAAAATAAATGAATCAGT
The DNA here is from genome assembly GCF_964188305.1 of Podarcis bocagei. Classification (NCBI taxonomy): domain Eukaryota; kingdom Metazoa; phylum Chordata; class Lepidosauria; order Squamata; family Lacertidae; genus Podarcis; species Podarcis bocagei. The sequence goes on from NC_138127.1 coordinate 111,449,604, forward strand.
GTTGATTTGTGGTTTCAGAAAGGCCCCCTTCACTTCCAAGGTTTTTGCCCTTTGCTGCTTTGGTGAAGATTTCCTTTTGCACCCGGGACTGCGATGAAGTTTGCCATAGGGGGGCTTGTGCCCCCAGGAGAGAAACAAGGAAAAAAGGAAAAGAGGGGGGCCTGTTAATCTCCTCGCTGACATGCGGGTGTACACATGTGTCCTGTTTGGTGCCAAAACCCTGACCATTTGGTTTTGCTAACTATTTGCATGTCCCATTGAGAGGCCCACATTGCACTGGGAGAGGGGGCAAATGCGGCTGAGGGGGTAGCAAAAGGAGGACAGGTGTGGGGGGCTTTACATTTGGGCCACTGAGGCGCCTCAACACCCCAGCAGAAGAGCGTCTTCTGTGCAGGAATGAATAAGCACAAACAGTCACTCTTGGATCTGCATGTGGGCAGCTCATCAATTCCTCTGCACAGGGAGTTTGTCAGGTGTGAAGGACCCCTGAGTGACTTGCCAGGAGGATTCAGCTTAGCACTGAAGCAGAGCGGAGGAGGAGGAGGATGGGGGCCTTTGGGGATTGGTGGAGGCCACCCCCACAGCTCCCCCCAAACCACCCACGGCCGGTGTTGACAGCGGCTTCTGCACATGCACCCCTCCACGCACAAACGCATGAGACTGCGGCTGTAGAACCATAGAATGGCAGGGTTGGAAGGGAACCCTAAAGGTCCTCTAGTCCAGCCCTCTGCAATGCAGGAATCACAGCTAAAGGATCCCGGACAGAGGGCCGTAAAAGGAGAGGCCACAATCTCCCATCTCCTTCATTGTCCTTTTAATCTCTTGCAGGAGATAACAAGGTGGCTCCTTCTTGCATGGGACAGCCCTGCAGATCTCTCTGTCTCCTCGTCTCCAGGCTAAACACAACAGCCTTTTTAAAAAAGTGCCTTTGGATATTTGCCTTCTGGTTTACTACAAGGCAGAGGTGCAGCTGAGTTCCAGGGATGCTGTGATCATTCCGCTGGGCAACAGAATGGCCTTTGTGTGGAAAAGTCACCACCACGTGGCATCATCGCTTTTAATTTGTGCACCCTCTTTCTATTTTACAATACCCAAGGCGGTTTACAAGCTGAAGAAACAAAGAATGTACGCCGTATAAACAATATAATCCAATACAAAAATGTGATAATAAAACGTAACTTTAAAATAATCAACCTGCATCAAATAAAGTATCTTTCAACAATCCATTAGAATAGTATAGAATGATATTAAATATCAGCATATAAAAATTAAACAGAAATCTACTCTTAACAAAATAAATTATTTCTAAGCTACAATCAATAAAACAACGGCAAGTCACAGTGCATGAAATAATACAATACAAACTGAGAAGCAGAGACTGGAGGGTGAGGCGAGGCAGGTGGAAGGAGGCCTTGCCTGGTGAAGTCTCCCCCCTCAGCCAGAGAAGGGATGGTTTGTGCCACTGACTTCTCTTCTTGGGAAGCCCAGAGGTCCACTGGCTCTCTCTGTCTGCTTCCTGGCTCCTCTCTGGCCCTGTTGGTGAGAACAGGATGGGCTCCATGCAGTGGCGTAGCGTGGGGGGTGCAGGGGGGGCCGGCCACACCGGGCACAACATCTGGGGGTTAGGGTTGGGGGGTGCAAATCCACGGGTTAGGGGGCGCAAATCCACGGGTTAGGGGGCGCAAATTACTTGCCTTGCCCCGGGTGCTGACAACCATTGCTACGCCACTGGCTCCATGCTTGGGGCTCATGAGAAAAGGGGTTTATAAGAAGACTGCCCATAACCTGTGTAATAAAAGCAAATCTGCCCTTATTCCCTTATGGGAGACACAAGAGGCCTTGTAGAGTCCTTTGCAGGTTCTCCATCGGTCGGAGAAAATAACAGAGGCCAACCAGAGAATATTGAGAAGCAAAGCAGCTCGTAAGCCTGATCTTTATTCATCTGTTGCAACAGGGTGCTCCCCTCACGCGCAAGAGAAGGAGGAGGACCCAGAACCCAGGTGTGCCCGCCCTTATATAGACATTTTAAATTGCCCACCTTGGAGTCCAAGACCACCCCCAGATACATCATGCCTACATCACAGAAAGGGAGGTCTACAACAGAAATCTGAGTGCGTTGTTTATCTCGTCTGACAGGTTTACCTGTTAATGCTCACTTGATTGGATACCCTGGGGAGCCTGGCCAGTCTTTTGTAATGACAAATACTTAGTTCCTGAGCCAGGTCACAGGCTCACCCTATTCATACACAGACATACGCTTAAGACAGGATTTGTGAAGGAAAAGACAATGGGGAGGTTCCCCATCTCCTCCCTCCTTGCAGAGAAAACATTTGGTCGGGTTTGGAGTGAAAATGGTTTCAGGGCAGTTCTCCTGTGCTGCTCCAGACACGTGATCCACACATCTATGTATGCGCTTGGTTGGTACATTTATGAACGTGGTGTCGGGAGGCACTCTGTCCATGCTCAAAAGCACACAGTGCAGCATGCATTATTGAGGACTGCTCTCTACCTCTCTCTCTCTCTCTCTCTCTCTCTCTCTCTCTCTCTGGAGAAAAGGTTCCATGGTTTTGCTGCAGTGATGATGTGCTCAGATGGGATTGTTCCTGCCTCAACTTCAGCTCTGACAAGCAAGATGAATAATCAACTCCGGAGTGTGATACCTCTGCCCTTCCATAAGTTGCCGACCTACAACTCCCATCCACCCCAGCAGCATCTAGAAGGTAAGGTTCCCCAGATCTGAATTAACCTATGGAACTCAATGCTACAGGATGCTGCAAAGAGACGCAGGTGATCTTTGGAAATAACAAAAGCTAGATTTTGTCACAAAGCTTAAAGTAGTAGATAGTGTCGCCGGAAAACCCCCCCCCCACACACACACTGACACGTGTTACACAAGCACCACACTCACACATGCACACATCTTCCCCTTCCTGACCCTGGGGACGTCCCTTTAGAGGGGCATCCCTTAAAGCCTTCCGTAAATAAGGAAGCGCTAGCTTGACAGCTCCCCGCTATGGCGCTCCGCGCAGTCCTATTCTTATTATAGGTAGACCGGCCGACCGAGTTCCGCTGTCAATCGGCGCCCGCCTCAGCCAATCAGCATTACCGAACAGCGCCCCTTGCGGCGGCCACGCAGGTACTGCAGGCTACTGCCGCTCTTTTCCTAACCCTTGACAGCTCTCAATACAAAGTTTCCGACTTCAATTGACCGTGACTGATCTAATCAAAATGTAGCAAGCCGCTTCCTGAAGACGAAAGTGTTTTGAACTTCAAAGACAATATCCTTTATAAATTCACTAAAAATCAGCCGTATTTCGGATTTTCACCGGACCACTTTTATTCTACTGTATATTGCAAGGACTATCAAAGGGGTGGCCTGATATCAAACGGCCATAATCCCTTCACCGAGCAGTCACGTACTCTGTGTTCCTTCCTGGTATACGTGACAACCTTGATAGCCATCGGTGATGGGCTCAGACAGAAGGCTATCAGGGACATAATGAACTGCATATCATAGTGTATTCCGCGCGGACTCTCACAAAGGACTGTGACCGGATTCCCCTCAGGGGGGCAGGAACTTTGCCCTTTTCCTTTGTTCTTGAATATGGCTCATGTGGGGAGGGGGAAGGAGGCTCCGGCCAGGTGTCAGGACACTCAAGTTACCTGTGCAGCTCCTCCCCAACTCCTCCTATTTTTAATATAATCATGATGTAAATATGATGTAATTCTGAGGGTGTAGCTAAGGGGATTAGTAACTAATAAAAGCTAGGGTCTCCCTTTGTTCGGGGCTTCCATCTTGCTTCACCTTGTGGGCGGTGGGAGTCCTGTCGCGACAGTCTTTCTAAATAAAGACCGAGCCTACTGGCTGCTGTTTTGCTCTGACTTGCTCTGGTCGGTGTCTTCATTTGCCCAAGAGAGCCCTCAGATTTTTCCGTTAACAGTTGGCGACCGCGACTCAGGGACACTTGGTTCTCCTGTAAAGGTGAGAGGGGAGATAGAGGGGATCGGGCGCCACCGGACAACCTTAGCCCGGGGATCCTTTTCTTCCTCTCCCTGCCTCCTCTTTGCGGGCGGTAATCAACCGTCACCAGAAGCCCAACCAGAGAGAGCAAAGGCGAGGTAAAGCCGGCTAAGGAAGGATCCCGGGATCTGCGGGGGACATCTGCGAACGTGAGTATGGTTTGAAGTGAAATACAGAGGGAGGGGGGTTGGAAAGGGAATATCTCCACGACAGCCAGACTTTCTTCTTTCTCTTCTGACGTTGCCCTTCGGAGTCGGCCGGGAACGTTTCTGGAACTTTTCCTTCTCTCCACGATTTCCCCTTCGGAAAGCGGCCAAGGAAACCGTGGTACTTTTACTGGTTTTCCGGCGTAACCTCTCGGAGTCGTCCAGGAACGCCTTAATCTCTCCCTCTCTCCTTTTTCTCCCCCGTTTTCCGTCTTGGAATTGAGTCCGGGAAAGCGTGGCTCTTCTACTATTTTCCTGACGTTCTTCTCCCGGAGTTGTCCGGAGGCATCTTTCAAATATTCTCTTACTTTTCCCTATCCTAACTATGCAAACGAAGCCGCCCCTCCTGCCTGGCGACCTTTGTTAGGGATGACCCGGGTACGTGAGAACGCAAGGTCGTTTGTTTTCCTTTCAACCTTTGAATTTTCTCGGACCCCGATCTGACATTGCACTGCGCAAGCGTTCAGTAGGGAATTCCGAACTTAGTCACAAGGCTAGGCAGGAGGCTGTCGTGGAAAGAAAAGTGGGTGGTACATAATTTGGGGCCCCACACTAGGGTTTAGTCCTGTGAAGCAGCGCGAAAGGAAAAGGTTAAGGTTTTCGGGCCAGGAGTCCCGAGGTTAAGGTTTTCGGGCCAGGAGTCCCGAGGTAAAGGTTTTCGGGCCAGGAGTCCCGAGGTTAAGGTTTTCGGGCCAGGAGTCCCGGGGTTAAGGTTTTCGGGCCAGGAGTCCCGAGGTTAAGGTTTTCGGGCCAGGAGTCCCGAGGTTAAGGTTTTCGGGCCAGGAGTCCCGAGGTTAAGGTTTTCGGGCCAGGAGTCCCGTGACTGTAGTTTGTACTCTCGTGTAAGGTTTCCTGAAACTGCTACTTGGAGATAGGTGAAAACTGTGATAGTCAAAGATATTCCAAACACTGAGGAATTTTTTTTCTACCCCTCTTTTTTTTTCCCCCCTTCCCATCATTTCTTCCCCTGTGTGCGTGTTTCTATCCCTACCCTTACATAGGAAGAATGGGAGCCCAGGCTTCTAAACATTCCGACTGGACTCCTCCAGGCGACAAGGCTTTCGCGAAGCCTTCCCGCCAGATGGAGGACTCTGACACCCCCCTCCAATTTGTCCTTTTAAACTGGAAGGAATTGAGGGGGAGGAAGGGACTTTCGAAGTCCAAGTTGAGGGACCTTTGCAACACCTCGTGGGTTGCCTTCACCCACCATCTAGAACCAGCTTCCAGGTGGCCGCCCCACGGTTCCTTTAACTTACTGAAGATGCAAGCACTTAAAACTTACCTGGCTGATGAAAAGCCCCGGCAGCTGTACTACCTAAATGCCTTCGCTGAAGCCCGCGAACTATTTCAACGGCAGCAAGCACAAATTGTCCGACAAATGGCTGTTTTAAAAACAACCGGACCCCCCCCATACGATGAGATCAGAGCTCAGGAAGAACAGCTGGATAGGACCCTCATCCCCTTTTACTACCCCGAACCTCAAGCACCTCCACCACCAAGACCCGGGGCGGCGGATAGAACAGGAGCCGGGGGAGCTGGTGGGGGGGGCACAGGGCCAAGGGAGAATACACCGCGCCCTGCAGCCGCTACACCTCCCCAAAGCACGCCAAATATACAACCAACCCCCGACCCTTCCTCAAGCTCATCCAGCGTAACAAGAGACCAATTAGATCTAAATCTCGGACCCCTGCTCAATGGGCAGCTTTTAACCGAAGGAGGAGAGGGACCCGTCTCCAGTAGAACCAGGAACAGGGATAATCTGCAAAACGGAGAGGTGGAGGGTGCCTTTCCACTACGGGCCTTACCAATACCCCCCATTAGGGCAGGAGACCCACCCCGCATGGTCTTTACTCACCAGCCCTTCCTTACCTCGGATCTAATGAACTGGTCCGACAAGATGCCCTCCCTAAGAGACGACCCCGACAAATGCCACCGCCAGGTGGCCACCATCTTCTCCACCCACAACCCCACCTGGGCAGATGTGCATATGCTGCTTGGGGCCCTCTTTAACGAGGCAGAGAAAAGAGAGATATTAGCGAAGGCGGGAGAGGCTCTCGCCCGGGAGGGGTACCAGCCAGATCGCCCCACCAACATGGCCCCGCTGACCGCCCAGACTCTAATCAACGACCCAGACTGGAACTATAACACAGAGGATGGCAAATGGGGTTTAAAAATTTTTAAGAAGGCCATCCTAGACGGCATTAAAGCTGCGGGACAGCGAACAGTAAACTGGACCAAGGTCCAAGCTATCCTTCAAGGACCAGATGAGCACCCCTCTGATTACTACTCTAGACTAGTCTCCGCCATTAAGACCTGGGGGGGAATTGATCCGGAGAGCCCTCAACACGAGGTAATCGTAAAAGGGTTTTTTAAAGACCAAGCTACGGCCGACATTCGAAAGGCTCTAAACTCTCACTTAGGATATGATGGAAAAACCATAAGTGAAATTCTCTCCATCGCAAAGTCTGTTTTCAACTCGAGGGATGAACGAAAAAAGAAAGACCAAAAACCTGATTCCCCAAGGGTGTTAGCTTATGCAGCCGCAATGCCTACCCCGAAACAAAGGTTTAAACCAGGGGGGTCCGAACTCTTTGAAGACCGCACTTGCTACCACTGTGAAGAAGTAGGGCACATAAAGAGAAATTGCCCCCTTCGAACAGGAGCCAGAAAGGTCGAGTACAAAAACCCCAGACCATACTACCCAGAAAATGCCCACCCCAGATTCAGGGAACCTACTCCTCCATACGGACCTATCCAACCCTCAAATCTAACACAACCCAGCGCTGAACACTCGCTACCCCTGCCGCGACCACGAAACCAACCCCACGACGCTGCCAACCCCTTCGCGCAGGGAGGACGACCCGCAAACCCAACTCGCGAAATGGTGGTTGAAGAGTATCAGACACATTGACAATTAGAAGCAGATCCCGCCTCCTTCCCTTTCCTCTGCCCGGTCTTGCAATTATCCTCCACCGACCCCATGTGCACCATGCAAATTGATGGGCAGTCCTACGATTGCCTCCTGGACACTGGGGCCACCTACTCAACTTTAACAAATAGCCATTTGCCCCCGGGCGAAGAAACTAGGACCGTCATGGGGCTTGATGGGATTCCTCGAAACTGCCCTTTATCCAAACCTGCAAAAGTCTCCGTTGGACCGTTATCAGTTAAACATACTTTCCTATTAACCTCCAGCCCAGTCAACCTTCTCGGTAGGGATCTGCTATGTAAACTAAATGCTACTATTCAATGCGGCCAGGAAGGAATTTACTTACATATGCCAAACGACTCCATATTCAACTTCCAAGGAGTCCTGCAAGAAGCTAACAACAAACCCATTGATCTTCCTCCTGAACTTCTAAATAGTGTCCCTTCTTGGCTATGGGGAACTGAATCAACCTCCGTCGGACTTCTAAAGTCCGCCACCCCAGTAAAAGTCAACTATAGGAAAGACCTACCCTTTCCCTGCACTAAACAATATCCCCTACCTCCCGAAGCAATCGACGGCCTCACTCCGATGATCGATGAATTTCTAAAAATGGGAGTTCTAGTTCCCTGTGCCTCACCATGTAATACCCCCCTACTTCCAGTCAAAAAGCCGAATACCAACCCCGTAAAATGGCGCTTGGTGCAAGACCTTCGATTGATTAATTCCTTCGTTATTCCCAGACACGCCGTGGTGGCAAACCCACACCACCTTTTAAGCACCATCCCGGAAGGAACTGTAGTTTATTCCGTAATAGACCTCTGCTCCGCTTTCTTCAGTATCCCCGTGGATCCAGAAAGCCAGTTTCTTTTTGCCTTTACCTGGCAAACAGGCCAATTAACGTGGACCCGGTTACCCCAGGGATATGTAGAGTCCCCAGCAATTTTCTCCTCCATCTTACACCAAGATCTCCTTGATGTGAACCTTCCGGGTGGCTCAGCCATCAGACTTTATGTAGATGACATCTTACTCTGTGGACGAGATTTGGAATCCTGTAAATCAGATACTATAACTCTCCTGACCATATTAGCACATAAAGGCCACAAAGTATCCCCAAAGAAGATACAATACTGCCAAAAGGAGGTAAAATATCTTGGCCACATCCTCGGACAAGGTACCCGTGCTCTCACCACCGATAGAATCGAGGCCATAACCAGACTACCCCTTCCAAAAACCAAGAGACAACTCAGGGGCTTCATTGGAATGAGCGGATTTTGCCGAGCATGGATCCCCCGTTATGGCGAGTTCACTCGGCCCCTCACTGCAATGACGCATGATAGCGCCCCAGACCAATTGCAGTGGACTGCAGAGGCACTCGAAGCCTTCGAATGCATCAAACGGGAATTAAGGTCATCGCCCGCTCTTGGACTCCCAGATTATAGACTGCCCTTCTCTCTATTTGTCCACGAAAACAAAGGGGTAGCCTCAGGCGTCCTTACACAACCGTTCCAGGGGAGGAACAGACCTGTGGCTTATTACAGCCTACAGCTCGACACTACGGTACTCGGAAATGTAGGATGTCTTAGAGCCGTAGCCGCTGCAGCCTTGCTTCTAGAAAAAGCCCAAGAAACGGTTTTGGGACATGAATTGACTGTAAACGTTCCCCATGCGGTGGCCACCCTTCTTAGCCTACAAGGCTGCCAACGGTTCACGATACAGAGACTGAATAGATATGAGGCTATCCTCCTAAGTCCATCAAACGTAACCATTAAAAGAGTAAATTCCCTCAATCCCGCGACCCTCCTACCCCTTCCAGACGACGGAACCCCACACCACGACTGTAGCCAAGTAGTACGACATGCCGAGAAACCACGGGGAGACCTCGACTATCTCCCTTTAGATAACCCCCACCTAGTACTGTACACTGACGGGAGCTCGAAAGTAGTGGGAGGAGAGAGGAAAAGCGGGTATGCGGTCGTTAGTGACACTGATATCCTGGAAGCGCGCCCTGTCCATGCCAAGTATAGTGCACAGGCGGCCGAACTCATCGCTTTAATCCGGGCATGCGAGTTAGCAGCAGGAAGGAGGGTAACAATCTACACAGACTCCAAATATTGCTTCGGTTTAGTTCACGCTACCGGACAAATCTGGTTGCAGAGGGGCTTCCTAACGGCCGCAGGCACTAAGATCGCCCATGCGCCCCTAGTGCAGCGCCTTATGGATTCCATACACCTTCCCGAGGAAATAGCGGTAGTGCACTGCAAAGCTCACACCAAGGGAAAAGACCCAGTATCCACAGGAAATCGCTGCGCAGATCACACAGCACAAGAAGCAGCCCTTCAACCACTAACTTCAGATAATGAATTCCAGGGACCCCAAATTCCATCGGACATAGACTTTAACCTAATGTATAAAACCGCCACCCCGGAGGAAAGGCAAGGGTGGGAAGATCACGGAGCTATCCTTGAGAATGGCATCTGGTACCTTCCCGACAAGAGACTTATAATGCCTAGACTGTGGGTACCCAAGCATGTCAGAATTCTCCATCAGTGTACTCACTGGGGAAGAGACAAGCTTATAGACTCAGTTCAACGCTGCTGGTATGCCCCCGGACTGGCCCTTGCCGCTAAGACGGCAGTAAAGAACTGTCACACTTGTCAAACTTTTAATCCTAAGCATACTGCCAGAAGTCCACCTGGAGCCAGACCATGGGCTTTTGTCCCTTTTGAAAGTCTTCAAATTGATTTCATAGATCTGCCCCCTTGTCAAGGCTATAAACACGCCCTCGTCATCATTGACCAGTTGACTGGATGGGTAGAATGCCTCCCAGCCCGCCGAGCTACTGCCCAAATGGTTGCGAAAACTCTACTACACGAAATAATACCACGCTTCGGGGTACCCAGACATATAGATAGCGACAGAGGCTCCCACTTCACCTCAGAGATAGTTCAACAAGTCGCGGCAGCTCTAGGGATCAAATGGAAACTGCACACTCCATACCATCCCCCATCCTCAGGCCAGGTTGAAAGAATGAATCAACAGCTAAAGTCACAACTAGGAAAGCTTTGTAAAGACTCTGGAATCAAGTGGATCAACGCTCTCCCCTTAGTTTTACATAATCTCAGAGCTTGTCCCCGAGGAAACTTAAACCTATCCCCCTATGAAATACTCTTTGGTAGACCCTCCCCAGTATATAATACCCAATTTCCAACATCCGAGTTGGAAGTAGGCGAGTCAGACTTAACACAATATGTGATACACCTACAGAGACAACTCATTCGCCTCCACAGATACGCGGCCTCAAGCCAAAACATCCCCCTAGATGAAAACATCCACCCGTATCAACCAGGGGACTGGATATTAGTAAAAACATATCACAAGGTACCCCTACAGCCCACCTGGGAGGGCCCCTACCAAGTACTTTTAACCACTCCAACTTCTGTTAAGGTAGCGGAAAAGACAGCCTGGTTGCATCACACCCGCTGCAAGCCGGCTTTGCCACCTGAACCCACACCGGACGACTCGCCCTACCACGTCCCACGCCAACCAGCAGACGACAACAACTACAACGAGCAGGACCAGCAGACCGGACCAGATCGGGGCACGAATCGAGCCCAACAGACCGGACCAGATCGGGGCACGAATCGAGCCCAACAGACCGGACCAGATCGGGGCACGAATCGAGCCCAACAGACCGGACCAGACTCACCTCTCACATCAACACTTTGGTCTTCCGAACTCATCACTACACCTAGCCAGAAAGATAAGCCCCCCATCCGCCTGAAACTCCGCAAGGTATCACCGCTCCCCATTTGACAGCTCTACAGTTTGACAGCTCCACCGCTCGCCGCTCCCCATTTGACAGCTCCGCAGTTTGACAGCTCCACCGCTCGCCGCTCCCCATTTGACAGCTCAGCAGTTTGACAGCTTCACCGCTCGCCGCTCCCCATTTGACAGCTCTACTATGACAACCACCATACCCATCCTACTCCTCCTCCATTTCACCACCACCTTTTCCCAGAACTCCACGAACACACATACTTCTTGCCCTGGATTACAAACTGAATACAAATACCTGGACTTTGGCATCGTTGATATGGTAAAAAGAGGAACATTAGACCGCCTTGGGGATTTCGAATTCTGCTTGCCAGAGACCCGCGTTCTCCTTCGGCACTCCGTTTCACCGACCCTCTCCGCACACCAAACCTGGGAACTCTTTGTTCGCTCACCATCTTTCCGACCTCTAGGCAAATTCATACTCACCAGAGACGGGCCTTGGAACCGTGCCCAATGCCTCAATGGCTCTTACGTACTTTTCTCCGATGGTACACCACAACGATCGCTCAACTGGACTGTCCTCGACAACGGTGGCGGAGAGTCAGTCTATACTGACCAGAACCACCCCACAGATCGTTTGATCCACGGATTTTACTGCCAAAGGGTAGATTCCACCCCCCGCCAAACCATTTTACAAGGCATCTGCCTCCGAAGGTACTGCTGCGTCTGGGATATTGGATTAGCCTCCAATTGGGACGGCAAAATGTACCTAGAAGGATGGCACTACCCCGTACCTCCAACAGCAGAATGGGATACCACCGGCCCCCAGAGATGTGGAGGCCTTGCCACAAACTTAACCTACTTGTTGCGCCAAGACCCCCTTCATCCGGCGGGGACTGCACCTCGACAAAGGGGGGAACTGTCAACGTCCCAAGACCCCAACAACAACGACCTCTTGTCCACCTGGCACTCCAACTCCTATCTAAAACTGATCTCCCAAATTGCAAAACAAACAACTGCCAACGAATGCTGGATCTGCGCCAACGCTCCTTCACACCTCCACAGTGGCATACCATTCCTTGGAGTACCCCTCACTTTAGAACAACACCTTTCCGCTGATGTACGCTCCTGGAACCTGACCGCCGTGAACTTAACCCACCAGTACATCTACCTGACGGGACCCACAACAGGCGACCTCTGCCGGAAATTCAGTGGCAACGACAAAGTTATCGGCGAGAGCACCTGTAAGTACACCCTTGATATTACCTTAAGCGGCAAGATTACCCTATGGCACCAAGGCAAACTTTCCATCCACCCTACCCTATTGTCCGCATGGAAACGTGTAATGGACTTGCCTGACCCCTGGGACCCTTCCCCGATCTCCCAGTGCTTTTTCCGCACCTTCCACACTGGGCGCATAGACTCGTGCTTGCAGGGGCTGTTCTGGATTTGCGGCCACCGCGGCTATACATGGGCCAGCCCCCACTCCCGTGGCACCTGCTACCTTGGACTAATTTTACCTGGGGTCCGTGTTACCCAAAAACTTCCCTCCGGAAAGAGGCGCAACAAGAGAGCAAAAGATTTGTCAGAACTCTCCGATGTAGCGGCCAACGGGGAAACTTACGGCCGGGCCCTCTTTCCCGCTTATGGGGCTGGCTCCAACCACGTCGATATCCTTAAACTGACCGACATACTGCTGAACTTTATGGAAGAATCCAATGCAGCTACCCAATCCATTTTAACTGAATTAACAGAGGTCAGGCAAAATTCGATCCAGAACCGCCTTGCTTTGGACTACGTACTCGCCTCGACTGGAGGGGTTTGTGCCCTCATAGGAACTGAATGCTGCACTCACGTCACAGATCAGACCTTGAACATCACAGGACACCTCAACAACATCCACAAACTGACCGATAAACTCAGGGATATCCAACACGAAGGCCTGTCGGACACTCAGCTCTGGAACTGGCTACCTGGGTCGACCTGGATAAAACAACTTCTGGGGAACGGCCTCTTAATATTGATCACTGTTGCCATCTGCATTGCTTTCTTCTGCTGCATGATCCACTGCTTCCCGATGTGCTGTCAAACTTGTGGCTCTTGTCTTCCTATCCTTCGTCCGCGATCGACCACCATTTACAGACCACCGGCATCAGAAATCCAATCAACTCCCGTCGAGATGGGAGCCTTGCACCACCTCCGGACTCTGGACTCTAGGTATGATATGTCAAGCCTCTATTAATTATGCGGAGAAAAGGATTGCGCGGTTTCCCTACCCACGCAATCTTATCTCCGAAGGGGGGAACTGTCGCCGGAAAACCCCCCCCCCCCCACACACACTGACACGTGTTACACAAGCACCACACTCACACATGCACACATCTTCCCCTTCCTGACCCTGGGGACGTCCCTTTAGAGGGGCATCCCTTAAAGCCTTCCGTAAATAAGGAAGCGCTAGCTTGACAGCTCCCCGCTATGGCGCTCCGCGCAGTCCTATTCTTATTATAGGTAGACCGGCCGACCGAGTTCCGCTGTCAATCGGCGCCCGCCTCAGCCAATCAGCATTACCGAACAGCGCCCCTTGCGGCGGCCACGCAGGTACTGCAGGCTACTGCCGCTCTTTTCCTAACCCTTGACAGCTCTCAATACAAAGTTTCCGACTTCAATTGACCGTGACTGATCTAATCAAAATGTAGCAAGCCGCTTCCTGAAGACGAAAGTGTTTTGAACTTCAAAGACAATATCCTTTATAAATTCACTAAAAATCAGCCGTATTTCGGATTTTCACCGGACCACTTTTATTCTACTGTATATTGCAAGGACTATCAAAGGGGTGGCCTGATATCAAACGGCCATAATCCCTTCACCGAGCAGTCACGTACTCTGTGTTCCTTCCTGGTATACGTGACAACCTTGATAGCCATCGGTGATGGGCTCAGACAGAAGGCTATCAGGGACATAATGAACTGCATATCATAGTGTATTCCGCGCGGACTCTCACAAAGGACTGTGACCGGATTCCCCTCAGGGGGGCAGGAACTTTGCCCTTTTCCTTTGTTCTTGAATATGGCTCATGTGGGGAGGGGGAAGGAGGCTCCGGCCAGGTGTCAGGACACTCAAGTTACCTGTGCAGCTCCTCCCCAACTCCTCCTATTTTTAATATAATCATGATGTAAATATGATGTAATTCTGAGGGTGTAGCTAAGGGGATTAGTAACTAATAAAAGCTAGGGTCTCCCTTTGTTCGGGGCTTCCATCTTGCTTCACCTTGTGGGCGGTGGGAGTCCTGTCGCGACAGTCTTTCTAAATAAAGACCGAGCCTACTGGCTGCTGTTTTGCTCTGACTTGCTCTGGTCGGTGTCTTCATTTGCCCAAGAGAGCCCTCAGATTTTTCCGTTAACAATAGAAATAGAACTTCTAGGCTGATTGTGATACCAAGGGGGCATTTCTCAGAGACAGTGCTGGTCTCAGTAGCGGTGCTTAATCTGTAAAAAGAGAATGGTTATGTAAGCTTTCAGAATATTTAGAATTAGCCAAATTGACAGATATAATAAGACAAAAACCAAAAAGTGAAGTGAAAAGGGAATGGGAGTGCCTAAATGAATACCTCAAAAGCCAAGGTTCTAGAACAGAAATCTGGCTGAGTCTGGAATAACCTTGTGAAGTGAAAAGATAAGAAAGGGATTTATATCTAGAGGCTAGGATAATGATAAGGAAAATAGGAAGACACAATGAGAGGTAAAAGAGGAGCTGTGGGGTTGGTGGAAGTCAATGTTTGTTTTTCTTTTTAGTGTTTATATTATTAACTTGTAAGCTATGGATTTGTTTTTTTTTGTAAGCTGGCTTTTGTGTTTTGTGTATTGTTATTTTTTGATATTTTTCGTGTTGTTGTGTGGAAAATACTAAAAAAAAATTTAAAATTATTTTGAAAAAAATCTGTAAAAAGAGAGGTAGGTCCCCCACAGTTCCAGATGTGAGACAGAACTGAAAGCACTTGTCAAGTTGGCCTATTTCTGTGCAATTCTGAGTGAATCTGACATGGGCTTCCTGGTATGAAAGGGCCCCTCTCAAAGAATTGCAGAATTGCAGCCTTGCGAGGGAGTCTTGAGGGTCATCTAGTCCAACCCCCTTCCTTGCAGCAACCTCAGCTAAAGCATCTGCGACAGATGGCCAGCCAAACCCTGCTTGGAAACCCCCCAAGGAAGCAGAGTCCACCACCTGCCTTGGGAGACCGTTCCCCTGTCGAACAGCCCTTAACTCTTCCTGAACAAGAGTTCCTCTGAGCACATGCAGAGAGCCTAAGTCCCAACACCACGCGGCACGGCCCAGTGGAGGAGGTGCTTTTCACGGCGATCTTCCGGGCTGCCTAGGCCAGCTGAGAGAAACCTGCGCATAGCTGTCAAGCGTCCCTTATTTGGCGGGAAACTCCCTTATCCCAGCGCCATGTCCCGCTGCTGTCCCTTATTGATGATGTCCCTTAAATTTCCCGGGTTTCATGGTCGCCCGGCTCGGGGTCCTCCGCCACGCGAGAGAGCGTGTGCACGAGCTGCCGCGTCTCCATCTCTCCCTTTTCCCTCTCAGGGGCACATTGTGAGGAGACGGGTGGCAGCGGGTGGGCAGTCAGCTCCTCTCTTGCGAGACTTCCGCCGTGCTGCCAGGGGAAGCCGGAGGCGGCAGTGGCTGAGGAGGCAGCCTGAGGGTGGAGGAAGAGGAGGGGATGGAGAGGGACGCAGATGGGCGGCGCTTCAGTGCCACAACCGCCTCATGCCAGGCTCGCGGGCGGTGTGGGCAAGAGTCTCTGTCCCTCCCTCCCTGCCTCTCTCGGGCGGGGAAGGGCCGATGGAACTCCTCACGCCAGGACGATGGCAGCCCCAACGTGCTTCTTAGCATCCCCTCCAACCAGTGCAGCATCTGAATGTAGTGATTTCCCCCTCTGCATCCCTTTCCTAACTCTATTTTTATAAATCATTTGTCCATCCATAGTTCAAAATTTTACTACAAGTTTTCTGTCAGTCCTACCAATGTATGTAACTCTTGACAATAGCTTTTCAACTAAATTATAAACTTTCCCCATTCTTTATGAAAGAGGTCCTCTTCCTGGTTTCTAATTCTGCCTGTAAGCTTTGCCATCTGGACGTCGTTCATCAGTTTTGTCTGCCACTCTTCTTTGGTAGACCCTTAGGATCATAGTTCAAGCTCTGGTTTTCCCAGTAGTGATGTATGGAAGTGAGAGCTGGACCATCAAGAAGGCTGATCGCCGAAGAATGGATGCTTTTGAATTCTGGTGCTGGAGGAGACTCTTGAGAGTCCCATGGACTGCAAGAAGGTCAAACCTCTCCATTCTGAAGGAAATCAGCCCTGAGTGCTCACGGGAAGGACAGATCGTGAAGCTGAGGCTCCAAGACTTTGGCCACCTCAGGAGAAGAGAAGACTCCCTGGAAAAGACCCTGATGTTGGGAAAGATGGAGCGCACAAGGAGAAGGGGACGACAGAGGACGAGATGGTGGGACAGTGTTCTTGAAGCTACCAGCATGAGTTTGACCAAACTGCGGGAGGCAGTGGAAGACAGGAGGGCCTGGCGTGCTCTGGTCCAGGGGGCACAAAGATGCGGACATGACTAAACGACTAAACAACAACAACAACAAGAAGAATCATCTAGTCCAACCCCCTGCAAAACACAGTCAGTTGCAGCCAAAGCAGCATGGCTCCATCAGTGGTGGATTTACGTATAAGCTAAGCAAAATCGCTTATTTTGACTGCTGATCCCTTCTTTTCGAGGCTAAAGGTAAAGGGACCCCTGACCATTAGGTCCAGTCGTGGCCGACTCTGGGGTTGCGGCGCTCATCTCGCTTTACTGGCTGAGGGAGCCGGCGTACAGCCGCTTCTGGCGAACCAGAGCAGCGCACGGAAACACCGTTTACCTTCCTGCTGTAGCAATACCTATTTATCTACTTGCAAATGACGTGCTTTCAAACTGCTAGCTTGGCAGGAGCAGGGACCGAGCAATATGTATTATAGTATTTTAATATTCTTTTGGAAGCCGCCCAGAGTGACTGGGGAAGCCCAGCCAGATGGGCGGGGTATAAATAATAAATTATTATTATTATTATTATATTACTCCGTGGCGGGGATTCGAACCGGCGACCTTCTGATCGGCAAGCCCTAGGCTCTGTGCTTTAACCCACAGACCTTATTTTCCGATCTGTAAGTTGACAGCTCTGGCCAGGCGGGACGCGAGGGGAGAAGCGGCGGGGCGCTAGGACCCGTCGGGCGCGGGCGGCGCTGTCTCTCCCTCCCTGGCGCCCCCTGTGGGCGAGAGGCGGGCACTGCGCTCCGATCCTGCCCGAGCGGAGCCGAGCGGCTTCGGTGCTGCAGTGGCGGCGGCGGCGGCGGCGGCGGGCGAGGCCTCCTCCTCCTCCTCCTCCTCCTCCTCCTCCTCCCCCTCCCGGGCAGGGCAAGGCGAGCGCAGCGCGGAGGAAGGAGGCGGACGAGGAGCCCCCCCGGGAAGGAAGCAGCAGCTGCAACGCCAGCGAGCAAGGTAGGAAAAGAGGGGGGGCAGCAGGAGGAGGAGGGGTCCCCCTCCCCGGGGGGGTGCAGCAGCAGCAGCTGACAGTTTGCAGGGGGGGGGGAGTCCTCGATGCCCCTCTTTTTTTGGGGGGGCGCTGCTTTGACATGCTGCTGCAGGGAAGCGGGCAGAGCCCACCCCCCCCGGCCGCCTTTCTCGGCTTGCATTTTGCAAGGTGCCCAAATTTTGCAGCAGCAGCAACTCTGCCCCCCCCCCGCTTGTTGCATTGGGTTGCATTGCACGAAAATAGGAGGCTTCCCCCCCCCCCGCCGCCGCCACTTGCTGGGATGGGTGGGAGGGGAGGGGGGGTTGGCAGCGCCTCCACCTCTCTTGCCCCCCCCCACTCTTCAAGTTCAAAGGGGTTGGCACGGGGACTGGCAAGGCAGCGCGGTGTGTGCGCCCCCCCACCCCGTTTTCCACCCATCACCCCCTCCCTCCCTCCCCCGAGATTCTGCCCATTGGGTTGAACTTGAACTTCACGTATCTGGCAGGGAGGAGGAGGAGGGACAGGAAGGTATCTTGCTGGGGGGGGGGAGAGGAGGCAGAGTGCGGCGAGGCGCCCCCCCTCCTCGCCTGTGTTCGTGTGCGCGCGTGCGCCGTGCGGTGTGCCCGGGCGAGAGGGAGGAGGGAGGGAGGGGGGGTCGGCTGTGATTATTTATTAATTTCCCCCCATTTCTGCAGACGTGTCTGACCCGTGTCTGCTCTATTTGGGGGGGGGAGGTTTGCAAAGATGGGAGCCCCCCCCAATCCCCACCCCACCCCACCCCGAGCCACGCATGGGGGAGACCCGGGGGTTCCCCCCAGATCGCCTCCGCTTCCCGGGTTTGACATTCTCCTGCCAAGCGGGCGGCAAACATGGCAGCCTGGCATGACCCTCGGGGGGGCGCCCCTCTTTCCTTCCAGGGCGGGGGGGGGCAGGAGAGGCGACGAGGGGGATCTGGGGGCGCCCCGGGGGGTTTCTGCCTGGGGGGCGCCTAACTCTCGCCCTCCCCCCCCCGCACACCTGTAGCTTGGCCCGGCGGGGGGGGGGTGGAGAAGGGAGGCTGGTGCAATTCCCCCTCCCTCCTCCCCCGCCTAGTTTTGGCGGGGGGGGCGGCGGAAATGATGCACGGCGAGCGGGCGCCTGTTTCCCTGCACCCCCCCTCCCGGTTTCGGTCGCGGAGTGGGGGGGGGAGCCTGGCCGGAGGCTTCCCTGCCGGGGGGGGCGAGGCGCTGCCTGTCACCCTTCTCTGCCCGGAGCTGGGGGGGGGGCGGGCGCAGCTGTGTCCTTGAAGGCTTTGCACTGCGGCTGGTGAAGGGCGAACGTGGAGGGGGGGCTGCTGCTGCTGAGCTCCCCACCCCTCCCTAGCAAGGCAGATCCGATACAGGAAGCCCCCCCCCCCGGGTCTGGATTTCCCCCACCCACCCCACGCTCCGTGCAACAGCCCCCCCCGGCTGTGCCCCCCTCCGTTGCGTGCGGGGATGGCTTCGCCCGCCTGGCACGGTGCCAGCCTCCCAGCTCCGCCTCCCTCCCTCCCTCCTGCTCTTTTGGAAGGGGGGGGCTTTGCGTGCTGCTGTTGCCCCCCACCAGTGGTTGGCGGGGGGGGGGGAGATGGGCACAGCCCTGCAGTTGCGAAGGTGGGGCCTCCAATGCCCCCTGCAGGCCCAGGAAGTGCAAGAGAGACCCCCCCCCCATCTGGGTGCCCTGTGGCGAGAGACAGGTCAAGGGCAGCCCCTGCCAGGCTCACCCTGATGCCCCCACCCTCACCCCACACCCAGTGACATCTCTGCACCCTGCCAAACTCCAGACCCCCCCTGGGGGGGTTTCCTGCTGCCAGGATCAGGAATGCCCCCCTCCCAGCCTCAAAAGGATGCCAGTCTCCATGTCCACCCTTGGGCACCTTTATTTAAACGCTTGCCAAACTTTTTGGTGACCCCCGAGCAGCACCCTGTGATCCCTTTTTGGGCGAGGGGGGAGAGATCGGGGTGCCCCTCCCTGTGCCAGGCTGGGCTTTTCCGTGGGGCTCAGGGAACGGGCAGCTAGGAGTTGGCTCCCTTCTTGGCGGGAGCCGAGGAGGGTGGGCACTGAATGGGGCCAGGTGGGCAGGACATTGGCGCACCCTGAACACCCCCCCTTGTGCCAGCCTACCTGCCTGCCCACCTTCCTTGGCAGCCCCCCCTCTGTCGCTGGAGGGAGGGGAGCAAGATTTCTCTTCTCCTCTCTCTCCTCCTCAACCCCAGAGCCAATTCTTCAGCCCAGCGACTTTGAAAAGGTCTTGACAATAAGGGGAGGGGGCGACCTTTTGTGAGCTGGAGATTTGGGGGGGGGGTCCGCTCTCCCTAACCCCTCGCCTGCTGAGTCAGCTGGAAACATGTTGGCAGGGGCTCTTTCTCCTTCCAATTAGATGTCTAAAAACATTTGAGGGGCTAATGGAGGCCGGGCGCTCGCCTGGGGTAACTTGCAGGGGAGGGGGCAGCTTTCCAGGCCCCCCCTCCGCCCTTGGAATAGCAGGATTAGATTCCGGGTGAGGCTGCCTCTAGGCTGGGATAATCTCTTATAAATTTCTCCTCGGAGGGAGCCAAACTTTGATTGTCATGAGAAATGGGGAGGGGGGGACGGGAGGCGCACAAAGGAATGTTTGCCTTTAGAAAGTTGGCAGGATCCCATCTTTTTTCCCCTGCTCCTGCCTCGCAAACTTCCTTTGGAGGGTGGGAACCACCTCTCTCTTCCCCCCCCATGCCAAATCCATCCTCTTAGCGTTTAAAGTCAGTTCTTCTTTTGATAGCGAATCTCCTCTTTTGCTCCAGGGGAAGGCAGGCGTTTCCTGGGAGCGTGCAGAGTTCTCTGGGGCTGCCCTGCCTTGCACCGCACGCATGGGGCCTCCAGCTCTTGTCAGCCGCTGTCCAAGGATGCTGTGGGGGGGCAGTGCCTTTGGGAGCTGGGAGGGCAGACAGGTTGCGACCCCCGGCGGGGGCCTCCTGACCCCTCCACCTGCAAAGGAGGCGGCTGCCTTGTAATTCTCCTAATCCAGAGCAGCAGGCCTGTCCTGGCCAGGGCTTCCCAAAGGGAATCCCCGGCTGAGATAGCATGGGGGGGGGGACGGGGGCTGCTGAGGGCAGGCAGGGAGGTCGCCTGAGGGCACTGGAGCCATCGCCTCCTGGATGCTCTCTGCTCTCCATCTGGACCCTTGGGGGCTGCAGGTTGCGATTAACAACAACAACAACAACAACAATAATAATAATAAACTTTATTTATACTCCACCCTCCCCAGCCAAGACCGGGCTCAGGGCGGCTAATAACCAATAATAAAAACAAGTTGATTGAAACACGACTTAAAAACAAGATTAAAATGCAACATTGAAACATTAAAATGCAGCCTCATATTGGATGTGAAAAGAGGGTGCACAACCTGCCCCCCAGTTCCCATTACCACAACAGATTCAGGGGGGCCCAAACGTCTTTTATGGGGGTCCTACTTGCTTGTGTGCTTCTCACCTGTACAGGAGATGCTGTCCGGGCCTTAGTCTTTCGCAAGAAGGTGGCATTTTTTCGGCCGCTCTTTGTTTAGGAGTGTATTTGATTCCACCCCCCCCCCCCACTTTATAGCAACTAATTCAAGTCTATATTAAGGGAGGAATTCACTGAGGCGCTGTGTTCACTTGTTCCGTCAGGGCCTGTTTTTCAGCCGGACAGAAATATACCCCCATCTTCCCTCCCCCTGCCTGCAGTTTTTTTTTGGGGGGGTGGAATCCCCATTGGGGTAGTGGAGGTCCTTGCATGTCCCTTCTGGTAGCAGGACGAGTTGGCTGCGTGTGGCCTGGCGCACGTTGGGAACATGCGGGGGTTTTCTTATCGGCGGTGCAGCCCCGTTAAATGCATTTGTTTCTCTGTGTGTGTTTATACTGGACTTGCATGCTGCCTTCCTGCCAAGGCACCCATGGGTGGCTCACCACATTAAGACGCTGCAGCAAATCCATTATCTGGATGGCAGAGGTGGCCCCGCCCTCTCAGGCTGACCAGGAGCTGGGGGTCTGTGTGCTCCCTGGCCGGGACTCCTTCGCCTCTGCACCGGAAGGCTGCATCTATCTCCATATTGTCTGCACTGACTGGCAGAAGCTCTCTCCAGGTTTCAGGCTGGGGTCTCTCCCACCCTCCAATAAATGCTCAGGATTGAACCTGCTTGCAAGGCAGCGATTTATCGGTCCCTCTGGCTGCAGCAAATGTGGCCTGAGAAGTGGTTTTCCACTTACGGGGCTGGAATAGATTCCATACCCTCCAACACTCCTCCAATGAAAATAGGGATGTCCCATTCAGTAGTGGTGATTTTACTATTTACTATTTACACACCAGACTGGGTTGCTGCAGCCACTCTAGGCAGCTTTCAACATATATAAAAACATCATGAACATTAAGGGTTAAAAAAACTCTATACAGACTCTATACAGCCTTCAGAGGCTCAGGGGTCAGAGAACTCCATACCCTCCAACATTTCTCCAATGAAAATAGGGACGTCCTAAGGAAAAGCGGGACTTTATGGGTTCAGATCAGAAACTGGGACAGATTCCCTAAATCAGGGATGTCCCTGGAAAATAGGGGCACTTGGAGGGTCTGAGATTCCCTACTTGAAACCCCAGAGACCTGCTGCTGCCAGTCAGTGCAGGTGGCCCAGAGTGCTGGGTTTTGAACACCCATCCCGCAGCTTGCTCCATTCCTCAGGGCTCCTGCGAAGGCCTGATGCAGCCTTGCTAGCGAGAGCGTCATCTAAAACCCAGCGTGGCCCTAATTTATTTACTCGCATTTATATCCCTCCTTTTCCTCCAACGGACGCGGTTCTCTTCCCGCTCCTCACTTACTCCCCGCAACAACCGTGCCTTGCAGCCCCACAATTTCTGCATTGCAGGGGGTTGGGCTGGATGACCCTCGGGGTCCCTTCCAACTCGAACCATTCTATGAAGGCTGGGAAGTCGGTTGGGCTGTGAGAGGCAGTGGCCGGCCTTGAAGGTCACCCAGTGAGAGCTCATGGCCAGGCGGGGATTCGAACCCTGGCCACTCAGGTCCTGGTTCGTTGCTCTAACCACTGGACCACACCATATTGGAGCCTCAGGGAGGGCAGTGATGCTGGCGTTTCCCTTCCTCTTGCTGCCCCAGAGTCCCTGGAGGCAGAGAAGGCCTTCTCCTTATTGCTACGATTCATTGCATCTGCCCCACTTTTTCCTCCACGGAGCCCCATGCGTGGTCCCCCCCCTCCTCATTTAATCCCCACAACAACCCTGTAAGGTAGGGCAGGCAGAGCGGGGATGTCATCCGGCGAACTTCAGGCCCAAGCGGGGATTCGAACCCAGGCCTCTTCCACAGTGACCCACATGAGTGGGTCACAGGCTCCTTGTCGTCTGCCACAGAGGGCAGAGCTGGCTGGAACCGGGTTAGAAATCCGCTCTTCCAATCCGACTTGGATGAAGGAGGCATCTGCGCTGGGCCCCTTGATCTGTTTCAGCTTCCCGGGGGGGGGGCTGTGTGTGTGTCGCTCCCCCAGCCGTGGGGCAGAACGGCTTCTCCAGTGGCAGCTGGGTGTGTTCTGCCCCCCCCGGGTCACAGCTGATGCTGTGAGAAAGCAGCCCCTCCGCAGTCCATGCCTAGCCTGCTATGTGCTGGAAGTCAGAACCATGCGCTGGGGCCCAATGGGAGGTCTTGCGCCGTAGACAACACCTTTCCCCCTGGGGAGATCAGGAGGGGTTTCGGGGGGCTCCGTCTGGGGTTCCCTCGTGGGGCTTCCTGGGCGCAGGTCTTCTCAAGAGCTTGGGAGACATAGACTCTGCTGGCATCTTGTGTCTGTCTGGCAGGCAGGATTGTGCTCGGGGGTCGCTTATTTATTTGTGGTCTCTGCACCCCACCTTTCTCCCTCTAGGGAGCTCAAGGTGACCTCGGGGGTTCTTTCCCCCTGCCCTGTACCCTCCCAATAACCCTGTTAGGCTGAGGGGCAGCGACTGGCCCCAGGACACCCAGTGAGTTTCACGGCTGAGCCTTGTCCGACACTCTTAACCGCTGGGCCACGCTGTCGCTCTTGCTGCATTTGCCCCCTGGTGCAGGATGCCCAGGGAGCTTCCTCTCCCCGAAGGCGACCCACGCCTGTTTGGCTGCTGGGACGGGTGTTTCTCCAAGACTTTGGAGCTGGCAGACTTTGGAAGAAGCCCAGGTTCTTATTGCTCCTGGCTATGGGTTGACGGCTGTCTGTCGAGAGTGACAGCAGGGCAGTTCTGCGTTCCTGTGCCCTGTGGGTGGCGCTGATTCCTTCCCTCTCCCTCACTGGCCCTGGGCAAGTCACTCCTCTTGGCTCAGTGGGGAGGCAGAGGCGGATTTAGGGGAGCACGACTGGTTTGCCCGCACTGGGCACCGGGCCAAGAGGGCACTGCAAGAAGGATGGCCAAGGGGGGCGCGGGAGAGGGTTTGCACAGGGTGCAGTGTTAGAAACTCAGGTGTGTAAGCTAGGTGCTTAAATCTAGGTTACGGTAACCATAACAGAGTGTCTGTTCGCCAGGGGGCTGGACTAGATGCCTCTGGGGACCCCTCCCAAAGCTACGCTTCTACAATTCTATGCTCTCAGCGACATCGCTGGGCTGCTCTTACAGCAATTCACTTGCCCCCGGGTGCAAGAAGGAGAAACACAGACAGTGGAAATGGAAGGCGGAGGTTTTCACAACCTGGTGCCCAGAGATCTCCACATAGTCATCATTGGATCTGTGCCGGTAGCAAAACGCGCCTGGCTAATTTCTAACACTGAAATTTTTAAGCCCAAAGTCTGCCACTGTGGGGAAGCGCCATCCGCAGGCGGGGAGGGCTAGTGGCCAGAGGGAGCTCCCTTGGGGTGGCGCGTTGGCAGCAGCAGCAGCCCAGGGCTCTGGTCTGAGGATGCCTGCAAGAGGGGCGGGGGAATGATTCTAGGAGGGTCTTGGGACCCTCTGCACAGCCTTGCCCAACTGGGTGCCCTGCAACCCCTTCAGCCCCAGCTGAAACCTCCCCCTCTCAGTTTCCAGCAGCTGGTACCCAGAAGGGTTGTTGGGTCTGACCACAGAGGCACACCAGTGCCATCCATGCCCATCTCCTCTGTGAATTGGCCCAGTCCTAGGTTGGCAGCTGTTGTTGTCTCCTGTGGGAAGGAGTTCCAGAGTTTAACTCTGCGTGAAGGAGCGCTTCTTTTTATCTGAAGGGCGCTTGCTTGGGCACGGCTGATTTCAGGGGCCCCCTGTGCGTCTGGCTCCCCGAAATCGCCTCCTGCAGGGGGCTGGGCTGAGCCGCTGTGGCTTCTCTTGTCCTCCAGTGTCCTTAAGGCACCTCCTGGCATGCGCTTGGCGCCGTCCCCTTCGTGAGCACCAAGAGCACCAGATGCGCCAGCCCCAAGGGGGCCCATCCAGTCCTGTTTCCAGATGCCCCCAAGGGGGGCAGTCCTGCTTGCAGGGCGCCAGCGCAACAAGCTCTCCTTTCCCTGCTGGGGATTCCCAGGCGCTGGCAGGCGAAAGTGGGTGCATTTAGCCCGTGGGCACTTTGCTTGGCACAGGGAGAGGGGGGCACCTTTGGGTTGGGTGGTTCTGGATGAATGCAAGTTGCTGGAAACCCCAGGAGGGAAGAGGACTCTTGAGCACGGATCCTGCTTTCTGGTTTCCTGTTCTTATCTGGGTTCTCCTGTGGCATCTCTTGGTCTTTGGACTCCACTGTTTACTGTTTCCGTCCTGTGCACACGATAGAATATTACGTAATGGGTGTGTGTGTGTGTTTATCTCTCTGCGAAACCTGCCGGCCGAGGGCAGAAGCCTTCCTGCAAAGTTGTGCTCTGCCCCAGGGAAGCTTTTCCCAGGATAGAGAAACATGCCCTCCTTTAAGGCAGACCCAACCTCTTTGCCAGGACGTGGGTGGCGCTGTGGCTTAAGCCACAGAGCCTAGGGCTTGCCAATCAGAAGGTCGGCAGTTCGAATCCCCACGACGGGGTGAACTCGCGTTGCTCAGTCCCTGATCCTGCCCACCTAGCAGTTCGAAAGCACGTCAAAGTGGAAGTAGATAAATAGGTACCGCTCCAGCGGGAAGGTAAACGGCGTTTCCGTGTGCTGCTCTGGTTCGCCAGAAGCGGCTTAGTCGTGCTGGCCACATGACCCGGAAGCTGAACGCCGGCTCCCTCGGCCAATAAAGCGAGATGAGATCCGCAATCCCAGAGCTGGTCACGACTGGACCTAATTGTCAGGGGTCCTTTTACCCTTTCAACCTCTTTGCCATTCTTCTCTGCAATGGAGAAGTTTCCCTTCACCTGCGCTTTCCCTTCACCTGACATCTTCCCTGTTCTCCTTGCCCTGGTTCTTGCTCTGGGTTCGAGCTCTACCCAAGGCTGCTGCTCTGCACATGTTTGCAGGAGGCTGGAAACAGTAATAAGACAGAACACATTTTTCATTTGATACGTTTTCTCGTATTCTCCTGCGCGCAATTTGGATGGGATCTCCTAGAATTGCAGAGGGGGAAGGAATCCCAAAGGCCATCCACTCAAAGCCTTTGCGATGCAGGCATCGCAGCTCGTGGTCTGAACAGAAAAGCAGGAGATCTGCCCTGAGTACAGCAGGCATCGTGCCAGCTGCCCTCTCTTGCCCATGTGGGCCTGCCGCTATGCCAAGGCTCTGCCTCCAAGCTGCCCTTTGGGTGCCCCTGCCCTGCAAGGTGGGCTGGAGAATGGGCAAGGGTCCTTTTGCTGGTGGGATCCTGCAGGCAGCAGCCAGGCTGTTTTCCTGGCAGCCGGCACAGAAAGACATTTTTACTCCGCTGGGCTATTTAAGGCATAAGTGACTTTGGCGGCTGCTATGGTTTTTTAATTATAATTCTGGTTTGCGTTTTTGTTTTTTCTAAATGTAAACAGCCCTGGAAGCAAAGCACGAGGAGGCGCACGAAATACTAAAAGAAATAAGTTCAGCTATTGGCTCTTGAACTCTTGAAAGTCTGAAGTCAGCGGGGTGCCTAAGGTGTTGGCCCCTGCGTTGTGGGGTGGGCTGGGCTAGTGGTTAGAGTGCTGGACTAGGACTTGGGAGAGACCAGATCTCCCATGAAACTCGCTGGGTGATCTCTGGGTCACTCACTGCCTTTCAGACGTGCCTACTTTGCAGGCTTGTTGTAAGGTCAAAATGGGGAGAAGTATGTGCCCCATGAAAAGTGGAATATAAGTGCAAAAAAGAAAGAAACAGGAGACTTTGTGGATATTTAAGTTATAATTAGAAAAATCTTAATAATTATTCATAAAGGAAACAGTTTATAAGAAGTAAATAAGAAGGCCAGATATAGGATATAAAGGAAGTATTTTATTTGGTTGTTTGTATTGTTATGCTCATGTTTAATGAGGGTGGATTTGTGTATTGGGGGTTAATGTTATGTTATAAATAAAATTCCAATAAAAATAAAAAATAAAAAAGATAAATAAATAAAGAAGAGACCTCTTTCGGTGGCCCCAATTTTCCAGGCGGCTATTTCACCTGGCACTTGTCTGTATGTGGAGACAGGGTGAACCTCCTGCTTTCACAAAGTTCTTCCGGCGTGGGAATATCCTTTCTTGAACCCATTGGTCTGGGTCCTGCTCTGGAGGGTAGGACTCGAACCCAAGGCTTCAAGTGACGAGAAAGGCTGATTCCCACTCCACCTCAGGAAGAGCCTTGTGAGAGTGGGAGCTGTTGGGCAGTGGCACTGGGAGGTGGTGGAGGTTTTTGAAGAGAGGTCGGATGGCTGTCTGCCAGAGATGTTTCAGCTGAGATTCCTGCCTTGCAGGGGGTTGGTCTAGAGGACCCTCAGGGGTCCCTTCTGATTCTCTGGTTTGAGAGCATGGTCCTGCTTTAAGCCTTGGGAGGCAGGTCTGTTTTCTGGACTTGTGTGTTGGAGGGCCTGAAATCGGGGTCCCCTGAGACTCCATAACTGCTGGACCACTGACTGCACCTGTTGAACTGGCAGCAGATTCAAGACGCACAACTCAGGGTGCCATCAGTGCCTGGCTAAACTCGGGTGTGGAAATGTCGAGTTGGAAGGGGCGCCAAAGACCATGTAGCCCCCCCACCCCCCCAGGTCTCGGCCTGACTAGAGACCCTCCCTGGCATTTGAGCCTTGCCCAGTTTTGCCTCTGGCTGTGGCATTCCTGTGCCCACTTGGGTGAGGCGGAGTCCTCTCGCCACATGAGCTTAGCAGGGCTGTGCCAAGGGGTGTGGGGTGGGCGGCCGGCCTTCATAGGGGACTCCCTCTCTGTGAGTAGGGCTGCCCTGTGGCAAAGTGGGGAGGGGGCTTTCAAGCACCTGGCCAACACCTCCTGAGACGGAGAGCTCTCCTGTCTCCATCCTCGCCTGCCCCCCTCCCCTCGCAGACCTGGCTGATTGGCAGCTCTGCCTTCTGCGTGGGAGGGAGTCGTGCAAAAAGGCTCCTTTTCCTCTAGCGTGTGTCACACCCCCTCCCCTCCTTGCAACTCCTTGAGGCTTTGCCGCTTGGCAGAGTTGCGGGGCCAAGGAAAGGGGTCCTTTGCCCTGGAGGCTGCGGCAAAGACAAGAGGGTCCTTGCAGAGGCCGGTTTGTGGTCCTGATCCGGGAAACAGCAGCTGCCTCCTGGGGCAACAGGGAGGTGAGATGCTCAGAGCTCGCAAGGGGACCCAAACCTGTTTGCCAGGGGGCTGTTGAGTGGGGGGGGGGGAGGCTTCCAGCACCCAGGAATCTGATTTATCCAGAGTCAGACTACCAGTCTGTCTACATTCGACGGCAGCGATGGCTCTCAGGCAGGCAGTCTTTCCAAGCCCTCCTTGGAGATGCCGGCAGCGTAACTTGAACCCGGGACCTTGTTTTGCTGGCAAGGCAGCAGGTGCCCTGGCCCTGTGCTAGGACCCTTTCCCATGAGGGGGGTGGGCTTGGCACAGGCAGTTCTGATGGCTCCTTCTTGGGTAGGGGGCTTCCTCTTAGCCCCCGTCTCTGTGATGCTCAGGGGCGATCCCAACCTGACTGTTTTGAGAGCTGAAGGAAACCGAACCCCAGATCTGTTACTCTTTCCCAGAAAGCTGCGTTTCCGGGTGTGTGTGTGTGCAGTGTCTCTTTGCATCTGATTTGGGAAGATGTCCCCTTGTGGCAAGGGACGTGGATGGTGCTGTGGGTTAAACCACAGAGCCTAGGGCTTTCTGATCAGAAGGTCGGCGGTTCGAATCCCCGCAACGGGGTGAGCTCCCGTTACTTGGTCCCTGCTCCTGCCAACCTAGCAGTTCAAAAGCATGTCAAGGGGCAAGTAGATCAATAGGTACCACTCTGGCGGGAAGGTAAACGGCGTTTCCGTGCGCTGCTCTGGTTCGCCAGAAGCGGCTTAGCCCTGCTGGCCACATGACCCAGAAGCTGTACGCCGGCTCCCTTGGCCAATAAAGCGAGATGAGCACCGCAACCCCAGAGTCGGCCACGACTGGACCTAATGGTCAGGGGTCCCTTTACCTTTACCCCTTGTTGCAGGAGGGGGTCCCAGTGGGGGTAAAATCTTCCCTTTTCTTGGGTGCTTCCTTTAGACCTGTGGTTTCCAAAGTGGGTGCTGGGATTATCTGGGGGGCGGTTCTAAGAGGTGAGGGGATGGCAGGGGGGTCACTGGAGGGGTGAGTGTGTATTGGGCTTTGAAAAGATCATCAGTTTGGGGGAATGTATTAGTTGATTTTGAATAGATGTGCAGTAAATTGCTGCTGTTTGCACTGGGTTTTTGTCTTCCCTGGTTGGGTCTGCTGTTCTGAATAATGCTTCTTATGGGGCAGGGGGCACAGGGGGAGGGGTTTATGGGACCAAGGGGGCGGGGCCCAAAGCAGTCTGGGAACAGATGTTTCCTGGAGTGTGGAATAAGCAGAGATGGCAAAACTGGCAGCCCTGATAAGAAACATCTCTAGTCTGTTTACGAAGTTACTTTCCACATGTGAAGTATGCAGCGGGGCTCGAAGTTTAAGGGGAGAACAATAGCAAGAACGTATTAATAAACCTGTTAAAGAGGACGAAGATGGATTTGGTGGAATTGCAAAATGCAGTTGTCCGAAATGTGTATTGCAAGCATCGTTGGTGGGCGAGCAGGAATTCATTAGTATGGTGGAATTTGGGATAACGGATGGGGGGGCAAAACGTAACTTTTGAGATTGAAATAAAATATTATACTCTCTCCCCAAAAAAGATGCTGCAGTGGAACTCATCCGGAGCCGCTGCTCCCCATAGCCCGATCAGCCCCACACCGAGAGCAGAGGGGCAGGGAGGGCTGGGTGCCCTGCGCCTTCATGGGCACCCTGGGGGGCTGGCAGGGGCTGGCATGTGAATTTGGGTGTAAGAAAGAGGGAGGCCAAGGGAGGCTGCTCAGATTGTTCAGCAGCAATTCCTGCCCACTTGCAGGGGGCATTGAGTGCCACTGTGGGTCGGATTTGGGTCAGATCTTGTTCCTAGCCTGGCTGGGGGCCGTGGGGGGGGGGTTGTCTTCTGCCTGGGAAGGGCTGATTTCCCCTCCGTCTTTCCCTTGTGAGTTGGGTCACTTGCAGTGCATGACGTCCCTTTAGCTGCAGTTCCTTTATGGCAGGGGGTTGGGCGCCAAAGGGGTCGCATCCTGTGGCCCTTTGGCATTCCCAGGCAGAGGGCAGACCACAACCATTGTGGGGGGGGGGGACCACCCATTTCCAGAGTCCTTCCCCTGGTTGCGTTGGAAGTGCCCAGACCGGAGGCCTCTGTTGCATTCGGCTCCTGATTCATAGAGTTGGAAGGGACCCCGAGGGTCATCCAGTCTGACCCCCACAATGCAGAAATCTCGGCTGAAGCATCCCTGACAGATGGCCCTCTAACCTCTGCTTAAAAGCCTCCAAAGAAGGAGAGGCCACCCCAGGGAGACTGTTCCATTGCCAAACAGCTCTCACTGTCAGAAAGTACTTCCTAATAATAATAATTTTTATTTATACCCCGCCCTCCCCGGCCAGAGTGAGGCTCGGGGCAGCTAACACCAATAAAATCACAGTAAAATCTGGCGGTTCCCTCATTGCGAGAAGTGAGGTTGCAGGGAACCAGGCAGAGGGCCTTCTTGGTGGTGGCGCCCGCCCTGTGGAATGCCTTCCCTTCAGATGTGAAGGAAATAAGCAGCTATCTTCTCTTTAAAAGACATCTGAAGGCAGCCCTGTTGAGGGAAGTTTTTAATATTTAATGCTGTATTGTTTTTAACACTTGAGTGGCTGGGGAAAATCAGCCGGATGGGCAGGGTATAAATAATAAATAATAATAATAATAATAATAATAATAATAATAATAATAATAATAATAATAATTATTATTATTATTATTATTATTATTATTATTATTATTATTATTGGATAACGGGGGAGAGAAAGAAAAAAACCCAGTTTAAAATACAGGTTAAAATGCTCGGTCCCTGCTCCTGCCAACCTAGCAGTTCAAAAGCACATTAAAGTGCAAGTAGATAAATAGGTACCACTCCAGCGGGAAGGTAAACGGCGTTTCCGTGCGCTGCTCTGGTTCGCCAGAAGCGGCTTAGTCCTGCTGGTCACATGACCCAGAAGCTGTACACCGGCTCCCTCGGCCAATAAAGCGAGATGAGCGTCGCAACCCCAGAGTCGGCCATGACTGGACCTAATGGTCAGGGGTCCCTTTACTTTTACCCCCTTTTTCTTGTAGTTTGAATCTTTTGGTTTGGGACCCAGATTCGGGACTAATCTCCTTGAAGCAGCTTATGCAGTTACCCCATCCCCACCTCCACCCCCTTGCCCCCACCCCCCATTGCCCCTTGGGCAGCGCCAAGGCCTGTTCCTTCTCCCACCCCATAGCTCTTGCCCTACCAACGGGTGCTGAGGGTGGGGGTCTCTGAGCCAGGTGGGGACCTTTCCTTCTGCAAGTGGCCCTGCCCCCCCCCCAAGCTCACCCAGAGCCAAGGCTGTGGCTTGTTAATGATTGCCCCCCCCCAGGGCTCTCCCTGCCCCAGTGCGTGAGCGCCTCTTGCCTCTGGGGCTGGCCCTGGGGCTGGCCCTCTGACCGCCTCCTCTCTTCTCGCCCTTGCAGGTGGCAGGGAAACCAGGACGGATCCATCCGCAAAGGGGGGCCCTCAGCGTGCCAGCTCTCCCGCTCCCCCCGAAGCCTTTTGCACCTTGAGCCCCCCCCCCAGGGGACCGGCCTCCCCCCTGCCGCTTCGCTCGCCATGCCGTCCAATGGGGCCGTCGACACCAGAAGCCCCTCCGCCGACCGGGAGTCAGCCGACGCTCACAAAGTAAGCGGGGGGGGGGCAGCGGGGGGGCGCTGTGATTGGGAAGGGTGGCAGCAGGGCCAGTAACTGCCTGCGGGAAAGCTCAGTGCATGGGTCTCAGGGTCACGGATTTGAGCCCCACGTTGGGCAAAGATATTCCTTCATTGGGGCGTTGAACTGGATGACCCTTGGGTGCCCCTTCCAACGTCGATTGCACCTGTGCAAAGTTTGTGGCCTCCACCAGGGCCAGGGCCTTCTCAGTGGTGGCTCCAACCTGGTGGAATGCTCTGTCCCAGGAGACCAGGGCCCTGCAGGATTTAACCTCCTTTCGTTGGGCCTGTAAGACAGAACTATTCCACCTGGCCTTTAATTTGAATTCAGCCTGATCTTTTATTTCCCTTCTCTTCCCTCACCCGCTCTGAGACCCCACGGCTAATTCTCCCTTGGCCTCCTCGCTGGCCCAAGTAGGACCAATTCAGCCAGCTAGACTTGGGGGTTATCTAATTGATTTTTGAATTTTGAATTTTATTGTTATTCATGTTTTTATACTGTATTTTATGCTGCTTTTATAATTAAGTGTTTTAAAGTGTTTTAAATTTGTTGTTACCTGCCCTGAGCCCAGTTTTTGAACCAGAAAGGGCGGGGTATAAAAAAAAATTATTATTATTATTATTATTATTATTATTATTATTATTATTATTATGGGCTGGTGTGGAGGGGTCTTCTCTGTCTTCTCCAGCCTCGGGTTTAACCCAGCTCCGGTTTTTGGGGTGGGAGCGTCTGCATTACGATGGGGTTGGACTAGATGACCCTCGTGTGCTTTCCTGCTCCTTTGATTCTTTGATAATGAGATGGGCAGCTTTGAAGTCTATGGGGCAGAGGAGCAGCCTGGGCTTGGAGGGCGGCAGAGGCGGAGGAAGAGAGAGCATTATGGCATGGGCTTTGCCTTGGTTCTCAAACTTAATCCGTTCCGGAAGTCTGTTCCAAAACCAAAGCGTTCCAAAACCAAGGCGTGCTTTCCCATAGAAAGGAATGCAGAACAGATCAATCCATTCCAGACTTTTAAAAACAACCCCTAAAACAGCAGTTTAACATGGATTTTAGTATCTAACAAGACCATCGATCCATAAAATGAAAGAAATAATAAATGTGCCGTACTATACAATAAATAAAACCGTATTGTAGATGATAAAAATTAAAATTAAAAATTTGTCATACCTGCACTGATGATAGTCATTGTTTGGATGGGGGGCTTTTATCCATTTCCGCAGTCACACAATCGATCAATCAATCAATCAGTAGCTGAACTGGGATCCACACAGCCACAAAAACAAATTAACCGAAAAAGCCTCAAAACAAAAAACGCAAAATAAATAGCTAAAACAAAATCACCAAATACAGTGGTGCCTCGCAAGACGAAATAAATTTGTTCCGTGAGTTTTTTCATCTAGTGAATTTTTTGTCTTGCGAAGCACAGTGTCGGAAAAGTTTTGGAAAAGCTTCAGAAATCACCAAAAACCTCAAAAAAGGCTACCACACCGTGTTCTATGAGTTGCTCCTCGAAGTCAAGTCGCAACTGTATTAACGGTGTTAAGAAAAAGGAAACAAACTTGCAAAAAACGCAAGACGTTTTCGTCTTGCGAAGCAAGCCCATAGGGAAATTCGTCTTGCGAAGCAGCTCAAAAACCGCAAAACCCTTTCGTCTAGCGAGTTTTTCGTATTGCGAGGCATTCGTCTTGCGGGGCACCACTGTACCAGCTCTGAATATCACGTCAAAACACTGCAATTGAAAACGGAAGACTTGAATTACAAGGGGGATGCAAATTAGCAGCGCAACAGGAAACACAGGCAGAAGCAAAACAGAGTAGGTTCGGCTTCCGAAAAAGAGTTCGAAAACCGGAACACCTACTTCCGGTTTTGCAGCGTTTGGGTTCCAAGTTGTTTGTGAACCAAGCTGTTCGGAAACCGAGGTACCCCTGAAATGCCGAGCCAAAAGTGTGTGGGTGACCTCAGAGTTGGAAGGGACCCCCAGGGCACATCTAGTCTAACCCTCTGGAGGGAGCCCCTGGGGCAGATTGCGGTGCCAGAGAGAGGATACTCTGCATATGCTCTGTTCTCTTGTGAGAAGCGGGCAAAGGCCTGGGTCAGGGGGCTGGCAGCCTGTGGGCGTTGGAAGAAGCCTCGGCTGAGTTCTCAGAAAGGCGCAGAGAGAGGGAAGACGGAGGGATGCCTTGTATTTCTGTGACACGTTCCATTCACACAAATCCCAAAGCGTCTTGCAAACATGGTTAAGTACAGCATAAACCGTACGCTATAATTAACAGCACATCAAAAAAGCATTTACAATCTTTGAAACACTTTTGGCAAACCGGCAACTAAAAATACTGTGTTTTATTTCATACGATTTATATACTACTGATTGGTTAAGAAAGGGGGGGGGGAGACCCAAAAACCTCCAAGTGGTTTAAAGAAAGCATTAACATTATCAATAAATTTCTCTCTCTCTCTTTTTTTTTAATTTGCATTTTATTTATTTGTTAACATTTTTATATCACATCGGTAAACGTTGTCATATTACATTACAGGACTTACAATAATATAATTTCCAACATGTATGCAAAAATTATATACAAATTTTATATACGTACCTAGAAAGAAAATGAAACAGAAAAGAAAGAACAAAGAGAAAAAAGAAAAATAAATCCCGCCCCCAATAAACCTTTCTCAAAGTTAAATTAAAATAACAATGGGCTGGAAACTGATGAAAACGCTCATCCTCTTCCTGAATGTCTGGACGGGCTTGTCTAAACACAAATGCTTTCAGCAGGTGCCAAACAGAGGGTGGCAAAGGCTCAAGTGGCGGGGAGTTCCAAAGGGGAGATGCTGCCACACGGGACGATCTGTGTATTTACAAATGCAGAAGGGGGTGTTATGTGGCAGTTTGGGATGGGATGCTGTTTGGAGGGGAGACCAGAGAGAGGCAGAGCTGTCATGCACATGTGTGTGTGTGTGAATGCAGGTGAGGCGTTCCAGGATCAGGGAAACCGGAGCGAGAGAAAGAGACCTGTTTTGCACCGGAGGGCTGGGAGCCAGCTGGCACAGCCTGGCTCGTGCCGGGACTGACTCAGGGTTGCTCTGCCGTGTCCCGAGAGTGCTGAGTTCCAGAACCGCTCTCCATTGAGGCATGCCTTAGGTGTCTGTGGGGTTTTCCCTACAGCTTGGTTCACGGCTTCTGGCTCTCTTGCTGCCCCCACACCTGGAAAGGGACTGGCACCCCTCCTGCAAGTCTGCTGCTTGCGCTGTTCTCTGGCACCCTGGCGCAGGGGCCCTCTAAGGCTGCAAGGGAGGCTCCAGGGCTCGTGCAGAGGGCTCCCTGCGGGCTTTGGCCTGGCCCTCCCTCCCCTGTTCTCCGCCACAGTCTCTTGGGCGCCTGTCCCAGGTGACACCTGAAACGGGGTTTTGTGTTTCCGCTGCATGCGTGCGCCAGTGGGGCGCCCCTCCCCGCATTCTCCCTCTCTGAGCACAGCAGAACGTGCGGGCATCCAGGTGGAAGATTCAGGACAGAGGAAGGAGAGAACTTTTCCCCGCAGCCATAGTTGGAACTGTGGAACTCCCCGCCACAGGACCTCAGGGGCTTGAAAAGAGGATGAGGCCAATTCATGGAGGAGGAGAGTGATATCAATGGCCACTAGACAGGATGGCAATACCTCTGGAAACCACATGAGAGGAGAGTTATTCTCTTTTGCCCCCCCCCCCCAGCTCCTGTGCCCAGGCTGCCCCAGAGGCATTCCAGTATCCTAGACTCCTGCCGGCTGTTTCCGCCACTTGCTGCCTGCTGCGCAGCCCTGTTTCTGCAGGAGAATCCGGCCCACGGAGGGAGGGGGGCTGTCCCCCCCCCGAACAAGGGAGTTTCCCCTGGAGTTGTTTGGCAGAAGCAGCAGGAGGGAGGCGGGTTGGAGGGGCCTTGGGGGCTTTGCAGGCAGCCAGGTGGCTCTCCGAACCTGAGGCACAGGTGGAGCAACTTGATTTATAGCGGGGCGGACCTGATCCGAGCCGGCCGGAAGGAGGAGCCTCACTGCACAGGGGAAGAGGTCTTTCCTGACTTTGCCCTGGGATCACATAGCAACCCGCCTGCTTGGCTTGTCCGCCTTCGGGCTGCGTCTTCTCCGCCAAGGAAGCGTCTTCTCTTCCTGTCCCTCTTCTAGGGCACCTGTCAATCTTGAGAGAGAAGGGAGGGCACCTTTGGGGGTCAAGTCAAACTGCTGCGTTAGCATGAGCCACAAGCCTGGGCAGCATGTCTGGAGGTCCTGGGCTGCCCAGGTGACAAGACCCTCACTGGTAGGGGGTCCGAAGGAAAGCAGAGCAATGTTGGGCACCAGTTTGATTAATAATAATAATAATATTTAAAAATTTATTATTCATACCCCGTCCTTCTGGCTGGGTTTCCCCAGCCACTCTGGGCGGCTTCCAACTAAACACTAAAATACAATAATTCACCAGCTATTAAAAGCTTCCCTAAACAGGGCTGCCTTCAGATGTCTTCAGAATGTCAGGTAGTTGTTTATGTCTTTGACATCTGCTGGGAGGGCGTTCTACAAGGCGGGCGCCACCACCGAGAAGGCCCTCTGCCTGGTTCCCTGTAACCTCACTTCTCGCAGGGAGGGAACCGCCAGAAGGCCCTCGGCGCTGGACCTCAGTGTCCGGGCTGAACGATGGGGGTGGAGACGCTCCTTCAGGTATACTGGGCCTTTGAGGCCGTTTAGGGCTGCAAAGGTCAGCACCAACACTTTGAATTGTGC
Organism: Podarcis bocagei; assembly: GCF_964188305.1. Classification (NCBI taxonomy): domain Eukaryota; kingdom Metazoa; phylum Chordata; class Lepidosauria; order Squamata; family Lacertidae; genus Podarcis; species Podarcis bocagei. The sequence continues at coordinate 111,486,110 of NC_138127.1, forward strand.
CCGGAAACATGCTGGGAGCCAGTGTTATATGGTCTCGGCGGCCACTCCCAGTCACCAGTCCACCTGCCTCATTCTGGATTAGTTGCAGTTTCTGGGTCACCTTCAAAGGGAGCCCCACGTAGAGTGCATTGCAGTAGTCCAAGTGAGAGATAACCACAGCATGCACCACTCTGGCGAGACAGTTGGCGGGCAGATAGGGTCTCATCCTGCATACCAGATGGGGCTGGTAAAGAGCCACCCTGGACGCAGAACTGACCTGCGCCTCCATGGACAGCTGTGAGTCCAAAATGACTCCCCGGCTGCGCACCTGGTCCTTCGGGGCCACAATTCCCCTCTGTGCTGCTCGAATGAGAACTTTCCTCCATTTGTCCTGAATCTCCCAACATCCGTAGGTCTTGGCTTACGAGAGAGGGAGGAAAACGTTTCTCTGTCTGCCTTCTCCAAGGCGTGCCCGTTTTAGAGATTTCTGAAATTAGCGTGATTCCCTTCCAGCCTTTCAACTGCTTGTTGTTGTGCATCTCGGGGGGGGGGGGGGGAGCCCTGCTGCTGTGGCCCTTGGGCCCTTCCCACAAGCTGGGGGGGGGACTGTAGGAGAGGAGGACTGGGACTGGGTGAGCCCCCTTTTGGTCTGATCCAGCGGCCAGGCTCTCCGGACGTCCTGATTTTCCTTCCCATTTTATGGAGGGACGAAAGGAGAGGTGGAGGTGGTGGTTTTGGTGGTGATGGAGAAAGACTCGCCTGAGGTCGTGCAGAGTGTCTCTGGCCAAAGTTGACGGGGGAGTCGTCAGGCCCAGTGCACAGCCGCTTCCTACGCTCCTCTCTGCCTTGACTGTGCGGCTGTTGTGCGGGTATTAAGTTGCGAGGGTCCCTTCTCTGACCTGTGCGGCTCCAAGGACCTCTCATGGTCTCACGCGATGCCTTAGGCCCCAAGACCTAAAGCTTTCATCTGGTGAACTTTTTTTTTTGTATATAATTTTTATTAATTTTCCAATACAAACAAATTTATAACACAATTAAACATTAGGAATTCATCACACGTCTTTTTTCTTTTAGACTTCCATCAACATGTCTGATAATTTTCCGCAGTTATTACATATCTTCACATTTCTTCATTTATATTGCACTAGGTATATCTTATCTTACCATGTTATTTAAACAATATTTCTACCAAACCTTCTTACAGAGCTTCTTGTAAACTTACAAATGTTATGTCATTATCACAAATATTTTTAATATATTCTGTAAATTTATTCCAGTCCTCAGTGAATCTTTGGTGCCGTCGGTTGCGAATCCTCCCTGTTAATCTGTCCAGTTCTGCGTA